>NC_134355.1:372916311-373048811 GCF_048569485.1 Anomaloglossus baeobatrachus
TTACGGGCTGAAGTACCTTTCTACTATAGTTTGCCACTTATGTACCATACATTAAAGTGCATCTGCTAGGCTGCAGTCGGCCATACTCCCTCTAGTTGAGCGTTCCTCTTTATTCAGAAAGTTGGTGGCTCTTGGGTGTGTAAATAAATGCTATATGCTATATATATATATATATAATATTGTGCTGAAAATTTGCTATTTTTAGTACTAGTTTTGTGGTTTGAGTTGATATATTCCCCATTTGTATGTACAGTGCATGACTTGCCTTCTACTGATACTGATTTAGACTGTCGTAGCTTCAGAGTTGCACTTACCATTCTCCTGGTTTCAAAAGAAGCCTGGTGGATTCTATGATTGTATAATGCGATATTGTTCTCTGCTGCATTATGATGAGCTATTGCTTAGGAAAGGTACAACTAAATATAGCCCAGCATTGTTCTCTCTAGAACGGCCGTGGTGCACACTCATTTTGACTGCCACTCCATTTGAAGTCCTCACTCCATGTTAGAACAGAGTCATGCCCGCTGACCGCAAACATCGTCTATTCTGTGACCTGGTGCTAAATGTCCATTACTGGTAAAGCCCTTTAACCATGCAAATCACCAGAGCAAATTCTATACAGGCCGTGAACAAGCGGGGAATATAGAGAATACTTGCTGTGGAATAGCTTGGGCTTTACGATAATCTTATATAGTAATGCATTTGATCAGATTTATTATCTTTTGTAACTAACTAACTTTTTTTTTTTTTTTTTTTTTTGTAGTGCCGAAGGAGTGATGCGAACAATGGCACCAGAAAAGTTACTCAAGGGCATGCCGATACTACAGGGACAAATTGACGCTCTTCTCGAGTTTGATGTAAGTTGCCATCTTACTGACTCCTATCTACCCTATTTTACGCTTTTAAGACGCACCTGATTATAAGACTCACCCCCAAATTTGGTGACAGAAAAGAGATTTTTTTTTTTTTTTTTTTAATGTTAAATGGGGTCCGTCTTTAATGCCAGTGTCCATCTAACAAATCATATAGGGTATATGTCTCTTATAGTCCCCCTATCCTAAAATTAGCCCCCTTAATCTGTATATGGCCCCCTTATATTGAATATAGCCCCCCTTGTGCTGTCACACGTCCCCCTGTGATGCCACAAGTGTCCTATAGCTGGCACAGGTCTCTTAATAATAATAATAATAATAATAATAATAATAATAATAATAATAATATTTATTATTTATTCCTTTCTCTCCTTTTCATTGGGGGACACAGACTGTGGGTAGTATGGTGTCTCCAGGGGAGGCGTGACAATGGATTGAAAAAGTGTTAGCTCCTGCCCCCACAGCATATACCCTAGCTAGGCAGGAAACTAGCTCAGTTTTTTCTAGTATCAGCAGGGAGGCTGAGATGTCTGGCCTTACCCTACCAGGTGCCTCAGGCCAGCTTATTTTGTTTTTATTTATTTTGTTTTTTCTTATTCATTCTATTTTTGATTATGGGGCAATACCGGGGTGCCTTGCCCCGTTTTCCCCAGTGTACCGGCAGAGGAAACCTGGCGTGCACAAGCCGTCAGTCTTCCTCGCGCCCAAGTGGTCGGGTCTGCGTACCCCTCCAGGCTCCCTGGAAGCACCTCACACCAAGGTAGCTCCAGAGGGCTAAGCAGAGCCGAGGACCTGCTTCAGCCTTGAGCCGAAGATTCATCCCCGAGATCCCCGCATCCATCACCGACACGTCTTCAGACGGAGCCAGGAGCAAGTAGGGAGACGACGAGTCATCTGTCCCCTGCATCGAAACCGCCGCCTGGAAAGGCGCCGGTGGGGCGATGCAGGCCGTGATCCCGGGGAGCCTCATTAATTTAGCCCCAGACGTCGGCCTGCATTCTAGCAACGCCCCCTCTCATTGCTCTGGAAGCCGTTCCCTCACTCAGGAGCAGCTCCTTTTTGATTGGCCGTCACGCTTAGTCCCAGCCCTGAGACCAATCAGTCTCCGGGGGCCGTCTCTCTCCTCCATGCTGCTAGGAACACTGGACGCCATTTTCCACGTGGGGAGCAGACACTGGTGAAATCGCCTCCTTGGCTCTGCACTTCTGCACCACTGTATGCCTCTCTGCTCAGCGGTATATCGCTGTCTCTCTAGTGGTGTGTGCCTGCTGGTTAGCGGTGTATATCAGCTACTAGCAGAATATACTGGCTCTTCCTGCAGGTATATGCCGACTGTTTGACAGTATATACCATTTTGCTGTCGGTATATACCGACTGTGCATAGCAGTCACTTTATAATACTGCTAGTGGCTCCTCACTCATACTAACAGCGGCATATCCCTATATAGGGCTGTAAGACTCTGTTGCTGACATGCGTAACCGCAAGGGTGATGAAGCTTCCCAGGCGTCCTCTACGGACCTGTACTATGCTTGTACCACCTGTGGACGCTCGTTTTCTAATGGCCGAAGCTATCCACTATGCCGGGGCTGCGATGCCCCTATTACCTTGTCACAACAGACCCAGTTGCCGGACCAGGAGGCCGCGCAGGCTTTGGATTCTGCCCCGGCCACCGGCCAGGCAGCACCCCCGTCTGATGATGTTCTTCCTGCATGGGCTCTTCTAATGTCTAAAAAGATAGATGACCTTGTCACTCAGATATCCCAAACCTCAGGCAGCCTTACCCCGGCTCAGCTCCTTCAGAGGAGCCCGCCTGCTTCGTCTGGTCCTTCTTCCCCAGAACGTAAAAAGGCTGCTTCCAAGAGGCGCCATTGCGACCTCTACGCCTCTTCCGACTCGGACGATAGTCAGTCTGACCCGGGCTCTGTGACTTTTAGTAGTCACGATTCCCAAGACTGACTCTGATTCAGATGTCCCTTCCGAGTCTAGGCATATAGAAGACACACTAATTTTGGCTGTCAATCACTTTGTCGATTTCTGATAAGCCTCCGGACCCGACTTCTCAGTCGGCAATCAAGCAGGCCAAGAAGCCTCCTAAGTGCTTTGCCCAGGATCCGGTTTTTCGCAAATCGTGTCTAAACTGAGGGATCACCCTGATAGAAGGTTTAATAAAAAAAACCTTCTCTTCATTCGCTTATCCTTTTCCATCTGATATGTTATGTTATGTCCGTTTCAGACAGCGCGTCTCTCAAGGACTCGTCCGACCGCGCAGTTGATGCGGAGGTCAAGTCTATTTTCCAGGCTTCAGACTCCTCTTTTCGCCCCCTGTTTGCCTTGACATGGGTCGCGAGAGCTATGGGTGTGTGGAGTAAAAACCTACGCAGGATGCTTCGCTCTTCTAATATTCCTCCGGAGGCTTTTGAGATCCTTGATTTGATCTCCCTAGCCTCTAATTATTTTCTTCACGGCTCCCTAGATGCAGCTAGTTTGTCAGCCCTAACGGCAGCCAATGCTGTTTTTGCCCACAGAGTCCTGTGGCTAAAGATATGGAACGCGTGTGAAGTGCCTCCAAGAAATCCCTGTCCACACTCCCCTTCCATGGTCTTCGCCTGTTTGGAGAATCCCTGGACAAACTCATATCTGAGACGACGGGTGGAAAAAGTACCATTCTTCCACAAAAGCGGCCTGTATCCAGGAATTTTAAAAAATCTTCTTGGCGCAGGCAGTCCTTTTCGGCCCGGCTCCCAAAAACCTTCAGTTCAAGGATCGTCCCAACGCTCAGATCGAGGATCCGGCCCCTCAAGGGGCTCTTCTTGGCGTTCCCACTCCAAACAACCTAAACCTAAGGGACCTCGCCCTGCACAGGCTCCCTCAGCATGACGCCAGGTATCCCTCAGATCCTACTCCTGTTGGAGGGCGGCTTCTGCTTTTTTGGGATATCTGGCTAGACCACACTCACGATGCTTGGGTTCGAGAAATCGTCACCTCAGGTTACAAGATCGATTTCCAGTCCCTGCCGGCCAGCAGGTTTCTGCGTTCTCGTCTCCCAAAGTCCGAAACGCAAAGCCAGGCCTTATTTCAGGCCATAGCCTCGTTACAAAAAGCAAACGATATCATTCCAGTGCCCCTGGAACAGCGCGGCAAAGGTTTCTATTCAAACCTTTTTGTCGTTCCCAAAAAAGATGGCTCTGTCCGCCCTATCCTGGATCTCAAAAGACTGAAGAGATCCGTACGCATTCGGACCTTCCGAATGGAGTCATTGAGAGCAGTACTAGCCGCCATGGAACCGGAAGAATTCCTAGCCTCCATAGATGTTCAAGATGCTTATTTACACACTCCCATATGTGTGTCCTATCAACGGTTCCTTCGTTTTGCCGTAGGACACCGTCATTACCAATTCAGGGCCCTCCCCTTTGGACTGGCCACTGCGCCTCGGGTCTTCAAAAAGGTCATGGCGGCCGTCATGTCCATTTTGCATTGCACCCCAGAGCCGTTCTGGTCGTTCCCTATTTGGACGACCTACTTGTCAAGCGGAGCTCTCCTCAAGTTTGCTCAGAAAGCGTGCAGATATGCTTAGACACGCTGTCAAGGCTAGGGTGGCTTATCAACTTCAACAAGTTATCCCTCATTCCTCGTCAGCGCATCACCTTTTTAGGTATGCTGATAGACACGGCTCAGTCCCGGGTTTTTCTTCCAGAAGACAAGAGGTCTTCCCTCATCCGGGCCGCCCAATCCCTCCGCTCCCGCCGTCACACATCCCTTCGGAATGGGATGAGAGTGTTAGGCAAGATGGTGGCAGTCATGGAAGCTGTGTCCTTTGCCCAATTCCATCTGCGCCCTCTACAACTGGATCTTTTATCCTGCTGGGACAAGAATCCAGCTTCTCTAGACCGGTCAGTCTGCTTATCTCGGACTGCGCTCCACTCCCTCGTCTGGTGAACTCAAATCTCATCCCTATCTCAAGGGAAGTCCTTCCGCCCTGTCCACTGGCAAGTAGTCACGACAGATGCCAGCCTCATAGGCTGGGGAGCGGTGTTTCTTCACCACACTGTTCACGGACGCTGTTCTCCCTCCGAACGCTCCCTTCACATCAACGTTCTAGAGATCAGAGCCATATTTTTGGCCCTTCAGAACTTTCAGCCCTTGCTATTGGGTCTCCCTGTTCGGATCCAGTCAGACAAAGCCACGGCTGTGGCTTTCATCAACCGTCCGGGAGGAACTCTCAGCAGGGCAGCAATGAAAGAAGTATCCAGGATTCTTCTTTGAGCAGAGATGCACATTCCCATTATTTCAGCTGTCCATATTCCGGGAGTAAACAATGGGCCGCAGACTTTCTCAGCAGACAGGGTCTAGCGGCAGGGGAATGGTCACTCCACGACGAAGTGTTCCATCAGATCACTCTTCGTTGGGGACTCCCAGATGTGGACCTCATGGCGTCTCGGATGAACGCCAAGGTACGTCCCTTCATATCCCGGTCGAGAGACCCGCTAGCGCTCAGCTCAAACGCTCTAGTCTTCCCATGGTCGCAGTTTCTCCTGCCCTACATCTTCCCTCTGTTTCCGCTCATTCCGAGAGTAATCAAGAAAATCAAGGCGGAGGGAATTCCCGTGATCCTCGTGGCCCCGAACTGGCCCGGGAGAGCCTGGTACCCAGAGCTTCTCCAACTTCTCAGCGACATTCCCTGGTGTCTCCCCGACCGCCCGGATCTTCTGTCGCAAGGTCCAATATTCCACCAGACTACAGCACAGCTGCATTTGACGGCGTGGCGCTTGAATCCTTGATTCTAGCCAAGTCAGGTCTTTCTTCTAAGGTAGTTCATACCATGCTTAATGCTGGGAAGCCCTCCTCCGCCAGTATTTATCACAGGACCTAGAAGACCTATCTTTCCTGGTGTGACCGTCATCACCAGTCGCCCCTTGTTTTTTCAATCCCTGATGTGCTTGCCTTTCTGCAAGATTGTCTGGACTCGGGACTAGCCCTCAGTACACTTAAAGGTCAAGTTTTTGCCTTGTCAATTTTTTTTACAGAAGCAGCTGGCTTCTCGCCCTCAGGTCCGTACCTTTCTTCAAGGGGTAGCGCATTTGGTCCCTCCTTATCGCCATGCCTTAGATCCCTGGGATCTGAATCTGGTTCTCGGAGCTCTTCAGCTTCCTCCTTTCGAACCTTTAAGAGAAATCTCTCTTCAACGTCTCTCTTGGAAGGTTGCCTTTTTAGTCGCCATTACCTCTATCAGACGAGTGTCCGAACTGGCGGCCCTTTCCTGTCGCTCACCTTACCTGATATTCCATCACGATAAGGTGGTCCTTCGGCCTTCCCCCGCCTTTCTTCCGAAGGTCGTATCTTCTTTCCACTTGAACGAAGACATTGTGTTGCCGTCATTCTGTCCGGCCCCGGTTCACTCCTTTTTGAAAAATCCCTTCACACTCGTAGATCCGCAGAGCCCTAACAAGATATAATCTCCAGAACAGCGCCGTTGCGCGAGTCCGATGCCCTCTTCGTCCTCTCAGAAGGACACAAAAAGGGCAACCAGGCTTCTAAATCCACGATTTCTCGATGGATCAGGACTGCCATCTGTGAGGCATACAAAGCACGAGGTTCTGTTCCCCCTCAATCTGTGCGGGCCCACTCTACGCGAGCAGTGGGTGCTATCCGCCATCAGGCTTCGGCGGCCCAACTTTGCAAGGCCGCTACCTGGTCCAGTGTGCACACGTTTACAAAATTCTACAGAGTGCATACTCATGCCTCCGCGGATGCTGATCTTGGAAGACAAGTTCTGCAGGCGGCAGTGGCCCATTTATAAGTGGCCACTGCTCGGTTTCTTGACAGTGTTGATATGTGTTCACTGCAGTTGCAGTTGTTAGTCAGCTCTTAGTCTGACGTTATACACTGTTAATAGTTCAGTTCCCACCCAGGGACTGCTTTGGGACGTCCCACTGTCTGTGTCCCCCAATGAAAAGGCGAGAAAGGAAATGACATTTTTGTGTACTCACCGTAAAATGTCTTCCTTGGAGCCTTTCATTGGGGGACACAGCTCCCACCCTTGTGGTTTTGGTTGTCCTTCTCCTACTGCTTTTACACCAAACTGAGCTAGTTTCCTGCCTAGCTAGGGTATATGCTGTGGGGGCAGGAGCTAACACTTTTTCAATCCATTGTCACGCCTCCCCTGGAGACACCATACTACCCATTGTCTGTGTCCCCCAATGAAAGGCTCCAAGAAAGACATTTTATGGTGAGTACACAAAAATGTCATTTTATACAAGTTTCAATGGACAGACTAGTACAGAGGGAAGAGGGCCCTGCCCTTGTGTGCTTACATTCTAAAGAATTTTGGGGAGGAGACAGTAGGTGGGGTGTAGGTTGGGCGGCAGCTCCGTACGGTGGTGGGGCGGCAGCTCCGTACGGTGGTGGGGCAGTGGGGTCATTGAAGACTATAGGCATTACTATAGCTGGCACACATCCCCTACAGCTGGCACAGGTCTTCTATTGCTGGCACACAGCCGCCTGTGTTTGATATGGCCCCCATGCTGCTGCTCATAGCAAAATAAACACTTTACTTTATCTTCTCCAGCGCTGTAATCCTTCGTGTCTCCCTCCGTGCTGCTGAGCTCCTGCACTTCCTGGTTCTCGGTGTCGGTCATGTGATCGGCACAGCAGAGTGACATGATCTCTGCGTGCCTCATCACAGCGGCAGCAGTGAGATCGGGGAGACACGCTGGAGGAGGTAAGTAAAGCTTTTTTTATTTTAGGATGGGCAGCAGCATGGGGGCCATATCTTACATGGGGGGGAGGGGAAGGCATGTGCGATCGAAGGGGGGGCGCAGGCAGATATATGCGCCGCTCCCCCAGCTCATCGCCGCGGTGCGGTTTCAGCACCATGGTGATGGACAGCGGCAATGCATATTATATGAGCGGGAGCAGGAGATCTAACGCTGCCTCCTGCAGCCTCTACCAGCACCGCTCCAGAGTTGCCCCCACCTCCCCTGGACCCATATATTCGGATTATAAGACGCACCCCCTACTTTCCCCCAAAATTTGTGGGAACAAAGGTGCATCTTATAAAGCAAAAATTACGGTACTTTATAGCTAGGCGGATGTTAGTACATTAGTGATAGACACTGCTCCTGTTGATGTGATACATGGCACACCATTACAGTAGATACATTAAATCCTTGAATAACAGCTGATGGTGACGTCTGACTGCAGTCCTGCTATTGCCACATATTAATGCCATCCTTCACAATGACCCTATATAGAGGCCTATTACCAGCTCTAAAAAAACGTTATGCATTGCAGCTGGTTAATTGACTATTAGCATTGTCTTTCCTCATAGTATGTGACTGCAGATTTCTAGGTGTATGGTGTGAAATGCTATGTTTAGATTACAGAAGCTCCTAGTAGGGGGTAAAGTTGTGGCAAACTGCAGTAGAGAAGTAGTGGTGTTTCTGTATTTTTTTTCTATTGAGCTTATTTTCTGTATAGCGAACGCTCTAAGCCAAATACTCAAATATTGGATATGCCTTTTTTTAAATGGCAATTAAAATAGTCTTAATAAAGATTATTTGTAATCCCATGACTGAAGAATGCAGGCAAAACGAGTTTCCATATCTGTAGCCCCGCAGAACGAGAAGCCAAAAGCTAGTTTAAAAGGATGGTCACAATCATTAAAATTGTGCCCTTTTGCTATTAAGGGTTCGCTCACGCTGGCATATAACTTAGAAGAGTGCAGCACTAAGGGTCTTGCACCCATGTTATTCAATGAGGCAGTGCAGATCTGAGATCGATATTTTTTTATTTATTTTTTTTGGCTGTATTTTTGTCTGAGGAAAAATCACTGCATGCTGCGAGTGGACACCACTTCAGACGAGACTCGTCAATGCGAATCTGAGTGCGAACCCCCCCCCTTCCCAAAACTGATGTCACACGGACAGTCTTGGTGGCATCCGTTTTTTTTTACGGATACATGATCGTTCTGTAGCATAGAACACTGTAAATGGTCCTGTAAATGATTTATCAAATAGTTGCGGAAAAAAAACGTATTGCATACGGCGGCTTGAGGAGAAAAAAATTGCACACTCGCATGACCTAATAAACTGATTTCACTTGTACTACTTTTTTGGAAAACTTGGTGGCTTCAGCTGGTGAGACATACCCTAAAGACTTGAAGCAGTAACTGCAGTGAAAGGTGGTCCTACAAAGTATTGCCTCTAGAGAGCTGAATACAAAAGCACATCATAGTTGCCAGATTTTAATTTTTATTATAATTAGAAAACAATGTATAATTTCCTTAACATTTCACAAACACTTGCTGCTTTGTGTTGGTATATCGCATAATATATTTGTTTGTTTGTGGGTGTAACATGGAAATGTTCATGGGATATGACTACTTTTTCAAGGCACTGCATATCAATTTACTCAGCTGCCCCAGCTCTAGAACAAGCCGACACTCGCATACATCAGATTGCTCACACTCATCACATCCGGCGATACTGGTAGTTTTCGGCCAGCAGGAGAACCTGGAAAGCGGTGAAATGTGGTGCGACGAATCTGTGGTAGAACACCTAGAGGGGGTGTCTCTGTGGGTGTCTCTGTGGGTGTCTCTGTGGGTGTCTCTGTGGGTGTCTCTGTGGGTGTCTCTGTGGGTGTCTCTGTGGGTGTCTCTGTGGGTGTCTCTGTGGGTGTCTCTGTGGGTGTCTCTGTGGGTGTCTCTGTGGGTGTCTCTGTGTGGGTGTCCGTTCCACCACAGGTCTTCCCACTAGGTGTCTGGTAAGTATGATTGCAGGCTCTTTTTTGTCTTTCTTCTCTTTTGGGGGTGTCTGCTTTCTATAATTTAGGCTATGTGCGCACTAGAGCTTTTTACCCGCGGATTTACCCGCGGATTTGCCGCGGAAATTTCTTGAGAAATGTCTGCAATCTTTGTGCAGACATTTCCCAGCAAATTCTATGGAAAAAAAAAATAGCTGTGCGCACTGGTGCGGATTTTTCTCAAGAAATTTCCGCGAGAAGAATTTCTCGAGAAACTTTCTTGAGAAAATGAACATGTCCATTATTTCCGCAGGTACCCTGCGGATTTCGGCACTACAGACTGCAGAAATCCGCAGGGAACCACCCGCGGGAAAATCGCGGCTATTCAGCGGGCTAATCCGCGGCAAATCCGCATGCGGATTTGGTGCGGATTTTTTCCGGAGGTCCGGAAATCTTTCACTCCCAGAAGTTTCTCGAGAAATTTTCTTGAGAAACTTCACATTTCTAGTGCGCACATAGCCTAAGTGTCCTGCAATATTTCTTAACTTTTTTTAGCTGCATGGACACTTCATTATTGAACCGCAAATGGGGCTTATTTTCGGGGTAGGCCTTGTATTGAAGCGTTATGCAAAAAATGCTAAAAATTCCTTCTAGGGCTTATTTTCATGGTAGGGCTTATTTTCGGGAAAACACATTTCGGGAAAAGACATTTACCAAATGTCTACTTTTACATCAGCACCTTTTTTTTTTTTTTTTTTTTTTTTTTTTTTTTTTTTTTTTTTAGGACATTAGAAGGGTTCAAAGGTTATCAGCAATTTCAAATTTTTCAAACAAAAGTTACAAAACCAATTTTTTTTTTTAGGGATGTCACATTTGAAATGACTTTGAGAGGCCTAAGTGACAGAAAATACCCAAAAATGATACCATTCTAAAAAATTGTACCCCTCAAACTGCTCACCACCACATTTAATAAGTTTATTAACTTTTGATGTACTTCACAAGAATTAAAGCAATATGGAAGGAAAAAATTAAAAGTTCAACTTTTTCCCATAAAAATGTTACTTTAGCTCCAAATTTTGCATTTTAATAAGGATAATAAGAGACAATGGACTGTACAATTTGTTCTGCAATGTCTCCTGTGTACGCTGATACCCTGTATGTGGTGAAAACTACAGTTTGGGCGCAGACTTCGGAATTGTTTGCAGATATGTCACATTTGCAAAGCCATTGAGGTTTTAAAACAGTAGAAACCACCCACAAAGTGACCCCGTTTTGGAATTTATCTAGGGATGTAGTGATTTTTCCTGGTATGTGAATTTTAGAACATGGTGGCATGTGAGTTGTGTACAGTACGTCAAGTCGTGCAATAAATTAGGTAAAAAAAATTAATAATCCATGGATGAATGGTAGACTATGAAAGTCTTTTATGCACAAGCCATGTTTGTTTGGGCAGGTCTCACACTGAAAAATGGTGTTTACTGTAACCTTGTCTTGAATACGGTATGTAGTTCAGTTCTGGGCACCGGTGTATGGAACGTATGTCGTGGAGTTAGTGCAGAAAGCGCCGTAAAACAGATAAAGGGCATGGAGGATCAATGTTATGAGGAAAACCTAAATTAATTAAATTTAATTTAGTCATGAGAAGAAATGTCTAAGAAAGGACTTAATTGACTTGTAAAAGTAAGTAAATAAATAAATGGCTCATACAAAAAATATGGTCAAAAGTGGTTTCATTCAAAAGCCCTTCAAGGAGACAAGACGCCGCTCCCTCCATCAGGAGTTAGACATGTTCAATCTCCAGAGGAGATCAGCCTTCTTTACCGTAAGAACTATTAATCTGTGGAATACTCTACCCCAAGAGATGGTCAAACCGGGAACCGTTGATGGTTTATATAGTTACATAGGTTGCAAATAGACCTAGGCCCATCTAGTTCAGCCTTTCTCCACCAATTATACATTTTCACTAAATCAGTTATAACCAACAATGTTGTGTGAAGAAAATCATCCAGTCCTTTTTTAAAAGCTGTTAGAGCAGTCAGATTGTGGAATGCCCTACCACAAGAGGTAGTAATGGCAGATGCTATAAGTGTAAAGAACCCTTTCCTATTTAGCTGCCGGAATCGCTTTTATTCCACCCGCAGTGTATGCCCCCTGGTTCTTATTCCTTCCAAAGACAATACTAAGTCACGTGCCAGTCTTTTTGTATTGACCACACATGTATTTATACAGATAAATGAGATCTCCTCTGAGATGTCGTTAGTTTTTTTTGTTTTTTTTTTTGTTTTTTTTCTGCCAAGCTAAACAAATGCAACTTATTCAACCTCTAATCATATGGGAAGCCTTCGATTTCTTGCAATAATCTGGTTGCCCACCTTTGAACTGACTCTAACTTCTGAATATTCTTTTTAAAATGTGGAGCCCAAAACTGGATCCATATTCCAGATGTGGCCTTACAAGTGATTTATAGAGGGGTAACAATACATTGGGATCTAATCTCTCTTTATATACACCCTAAAATCTTGTTTGCTTTTGCAGCTTCTGCCTGACATTGAGTGCTGCTGCTCATTCTATTTGTGATAAGAATACCCAAGTCCTTCTCCTGTTCCGTAGTTTACTTCCATTTAATGTATACGCAGTTATAGGATTACTCCATCCTAGGTGCATTACTCTACATGTATCAACATTAAATCTCGTTTGCCAAGTATCTGCCCATTCTGACATCTTATCCAGATCTTTTGTAATATTGTACTATCAAGGTCTGTTTTTAATATCCTACATAGTTTGGTGTCATCAGCAAAGACTGACACTTTACTATCAATCCCATCCACAAGGTCATTAATAAAGTTTAAAAATAATCGGTCCTAGCACAGATCCCTGCGGCACCCCACTGCTGACTATAGCCCATTTAGAGACTGTACCATTTATGACTACGGTTTTGTATGTTTTAGCCAATTCCTTACCAATCTGCTTATAGTTTCCCTTAGTGCTTACTTCTGGAACTTCATTTTAAAACTGTGTTTGTTTTTTTTTTTTGTTTATTTTTCTAGAAGAAAATTACATAACTTCACACATTTACAAACTTTTTATTTTTTGACTGGTCCTGTGGATCAAGAGGGAAAGATCACCTCATGTTTGGGGCGGACTAGATCATGCATTATGGTTGTACATCTCTCCAATTCCCTCTACCCTTTCTGATTGCTCAGTTTTAACTTTGATGGCCGTGTCTCTTTTTTTTTTTTTTTTCTCCAACCGTTTTAACTATAACTATTTGGGCACCTTTTTTACATCACTTTTGAAAGTTCTGCTGTACCTTGCTCTTCTTCGCTCTTCTTCCTTCCCATTCCACAATTCACTTGACATCTTGCTGTTAGGATTTATCTATTATTTTATGGGTAATGACTGTTTTTCTGCGTAGGAGCATGTTGTTGTTTCTGAGAATGCCATCTACATGGGAACATGATTGGTAATGATGTATTGCAGGGGCCATAATGGCAGATTGTTATTCACATCATTAAACCTGGGGAGTCTTTTATGTATGAGCAATCATGTGCTAACCTGCAAGTCTTTATGTATGAGTAGTAATGTGCTGTCTCTGCTTCTAGCCAATTAGCTTGTATTCAGACACAATATACATTTCTACCAACCTTATGGATTGAACCCAGCGTGGATACAGGAACATTTTTATAAATTTATCCTTCTTGTAATGTAGCAGTAGCTTATAGGTTAAAAATCTGTTACCCATGCAATAGTCTATGCACTACTTTTTTTTGTTATTTTGCGTTAAATTTTGTCAAGGTTTTTATGTGACTGTCATGTCTTATGTTACCTTTACCTATGCTGGGTGCTATGTTAATCTTATTCCATTTTTTTTTTTTTTTTTTTTTTTTTTTGCAGGTTCACCCTAATGAACTGACCAATGGTGTTATAAATGCTGCTTTTATGCTTCTTTTTAAAGATCTTATCAAGTTGTTTGCATGTTATAATGATGGAATAATTAATTTATTGGGTGAGTATGTGCAGATGGTGTAGTTCAGCTGCCTCTAATCTATAGCCACTGTTTGGGGACATTTTATTTAATTTTTATTGTATTTATGGCTAAAACAAAATCACTTTTACAATGTGTTTTTTTTTTTTATTACAATTTTTGCAGTTTGGTTTTGGCATTTTGTTTCTCTGCGCATTCAACTTTAATGTACCCTGTGGCCATAAATAGGCTAAGATGAGGTCAGAAAATGACAGCTACAAAACTCCTCATGGGAACTTTTGCCGAAGGCCACGTAAACACGTTGAATATTTGATTACCGTAAGTCCTGGGTAAAAAAAAAAAACTCACCAGAAGAAAAACATAATAAAAGCAGATGCTCCACTTCTTTATTTTTTTTTAACCACTTCTGGTTTTGGTTACAAGTAATGAGGTAAAAAAAAAAAATCGCCAAATACTTCATGTGCGCATGTGGGTGTAGACTGTTTTTAGAATCTGTAAGTGAGCTCACTTAAAGGTAACCTGTCACGTAGAAAAATGATATTAAACTAAGATATGGGGTTAATCTACAGGTTAATAGCTAATTCTAAACCTGTCCGGTTCCTGCACGTTAAATCCCACTGCCGGGAGGAAAAGATCATGAATCCCCCCCCCCCCCCCATGCAATGTTCGGATTCGGTCATGGCGGCGGCACTGGTGCAGGTTCACTCACCACTATGTATATGGAGAATGGCGGCTATAACCGTGCTCCTGCACTAACTGAAAGCCGCTCTGCATTAGAACCAGCTGTCAGTCAGTACAGAGGACGGACGTTGCTACAGCCGCCATTCTCTATACACACAGTGGTGACTCAACTAGCGCCGCCTCCATAACTGACTCCGAACGGTGCCGGGGGCATTAACGTGTTTGGGTTTTTTTTCCCTCCCGGCAGTGGGGTTTAATGTGCAAACGCTGGGCAGGTTTAGAATGCTAATGAGGCTAGTCACAGTGACGTATGACTCACACGAGTGCAATTAGAGAAAATCTCACATTGATTTGGCCCCATGTAAGACAATGCTGGAGCTCACATCTGCTTGTTTTTCCTCTGCCCTAATCGGACTGAGGAAAAAAATCGCATTCTGCGATTTTTTTTTTTTTTTTTTTTTTTTTGTCTGCAAGTCTCGGATTGCTTGCACCCATACATGTCTGTGGGTGCGATAGAAACATCGGACTACGCTTCGATGAAATCTGAGTGCAGTGTGATATATCTACAGGCTGATAATGGAAGCGATCACTCTCTCCCTCTCCGCAGCTGTGATCCAATTGCAAGATCGGATCACAGTTGCATGACACTTGGCTCACGCTCGTAGCAGAGCGGAAGCCGAGGATCATTAGCATTTCTCATCCAATGCTCTCACATTGGATTCTATACACTAGTGTGACTACAGCCTAACCTGCAGATTACTCCCATATCTCAGTTTAATAGCATTTTTCCACGTGACAGGTTCCCTTTAATTCTGTTAGCGCTGCTTCACAAACTGACCAGCATTTCAGTCTATATAATGGCCACTGGTGGAGGAATAGTGACCAGATGGGTCCATCAACTTTCTCCAATTGTGAAACCCCTCACAGAGAAAAGCTGCTTTTCTGTTGGAGGAGGCTGATGGACCGGTCTGGTCACATGTTCCCCCATCAGCAATCATTATATAGGCAGCAGTGCTGTTTTGTAAGGAAAGCTGCACAAACAAAATAGTGGCCGACTAAAATCCAATCCCAACTGCAAAAATTTATATGGCAAAATAGGAAATCTAGAATTTCTAAAAACCTACTATTCAAACAAACAAAATGGAGGCATTGGATTACCCAACATACAGTCAAATTACTTAACTTATTGAAACAAACCCAAAATACATTACTTGAGGAACTAAACAATAGCTGGATGTTCTTAGAAAAATTCTTCTCTTGCAATAAAAAGAAAGATATATATATATATATATATAATATACTTCTAGCATACTTAATTAAAACCAACAAAAAGTTACCAACTAATAACGCAGAAATTAAAGCTTGGAGAGAATTGCAAAAATCTCTAATAAAACAAGGATACTTAATGAACGAAATTAAAGACCTAACTATAGACACTTTAGAAATAATAATTCCAAGAATCAAAATATCAGATTGCAAAAAATACAGAATAACCTACCTAACTGACATAATAGAGAACGATAACATTATCCCCTTTGATGTCCTGAGTGTAAGACACCAATTACCAACAACCGTAAAGAGTAAATGGAACCGCATCATAGATTTTGTTCAACAAACCCATCTTATGTCTACAAAAATTCCTAAAACCATTATAAATTTACTTAACAACCCAACAAACATCAGCTTTTGGAGGACCAGTTACATATACTCAATACTAAATGATTACAAATTTAAGAAACTGGAAAAGAGGAATGACATTTCCAACTAATAGATGGAATCTGCTCTAGATAAAGGTCACATCTAACTAAGCGACATTGCTGCTAAGTCACGGTTTTTGTGACGCAACAGCTATCTTGCTAGCTATGTCGCTGTGTGTGACATCCAGCAACGACCTGGCCCCCTGCTGTGAGGTCGTCTGTCGTTGCTGAATGTCCTGGACCATTTTTTTGGTCGTTGCTCTCCCGCTGTGAAGCACACATCGCTGTGTTTGACAGCGAGAGAGCAACAATCTGAATGTGCAGGGAGCTGGCTTCTGCGGACGCTGGTAACCAAGGTGCACATCGGGTAACCAAGCAAAGGCTTTGCTTGGTTACTCGATATTTACCTTTTGGTTACCAGCGTCCGCAGCTTCTAGAAGCCGGCTCCCTGCACACGTAGCCAAGGTACACATCGAGTTACTAAGCAAAGCGCTTTGCTTAGTAACCCGATGTGTACTATGGTTACCAAGCACAGTGTCGTTACACGGGTGGCTGGTGGATGATCTCTGATCACTGTGGAGATCTGCCTGTTTGACAGCTCACCAGCGACCATGTAGCGACGCTCCAGCGATCCCTGCCAGGTCAATCGCTGGTGGGATCGCTGGAGCGTCGCTAAGTGTGACGGTACCTTAACACTTTTGGGCCTGTCACACACAGAGATAAATCTGCGGCAGATCTGTGGTTGCAGTGAAATTGTGGACAATCAGTGCCAGGTTTGTGGCTGTGTACTAATGGAACAATATGTCCATGATTTCACTGCAACCACAGATCTGCCAAAGATTTATCTCTGCATGTAAAGTGGCCTTTACTCCAACTCGTCTTGTGCATCTTTACAAGAAACATATTTTAAGATATGTGCTGAGTGATATTATATCCCACAAAAGCTAAATAGGTTCTCTATAACAAACTCTGAAATGTTATGGAGAAATTGTGGTGAAAAGGGAACTACTCAAGATATTCTGGAGCTGTCCAAAATTGAATAACTTATGAAGCGATGTAGAGATACTCCTCCATAATGTGACTTCAAATAAAATTAGTCTTACAGTGGAATTAGTTTTATTATCCATCGGCCTAGATGAATTTAATCTGAATTGTAGACACATCACATCACATGTCACATCATCCAAGTGATAAAAAAAATTTCTAGCAGCCAACTGGAAAAACGACAAAGTTCCATCTATGCATGAAATACGGTAATAGTCTCTTCACGCCATATAGTGTGTGTCCACTGCCATTAACTTGAGAACGGCGGCAGCTATAGGCATAGAAGTGGTGTCTCGGTATAGTAAAGTAGCCATGCGCTACGCAATGAAATCGCCTATAGTGCCACCTGGTGGAAAACAATGGAGGTAGCATTTTTATCTCAAACGGAACGAGAGAGAGAGAGAGAGAGTGAATTACAAAGTTGTAGGGCATCATCAATTCAATATGAATCGACACCTTGCATAGAGAAATGCTATGATTAGAAACGTGTAAAACTCACAAGGCTGCGGACGTGAAGCGATACCTTATGGAGACCTTCCTACAAGTCATTGGGTATGGTGTCTGCGTGGAGTGTCCTCCACGGTCACCTGACCTGACCCCATTGGACTTCTTTCTGTGAGGTCCCATCAAACAGCAGGTGTATGCGACCCCTCCACCAACATTGCAGGACCTACGGCGACGTATCACAGATGATTGTGCAAACGTGTCACCTACTATATTGCACAACGTGCAGCAAGATACAGTATGCTGTCCAGAGTCCAGATGTGCATTGCAGCTGACTGCCACTTTGAGCATCAAAGTTAAATGAGTGCCATATGCGTGACCAGCATTCAAGGTTTTGGAGGGGTCATGGGTTTCATATCATAGCATTTCTGTATGCAAGGTGTCAATTCATATTGAATTGATGTCCTACAATTTTTTTTTTTCTCTCTCATTCCGTTTTCGAGATAAAAATGCCAACTCTGTTGTTTTCCACCAGGTGGGGCTCTATAGCACATGGCTACTTTACTACACCTAGACACCACTTCTATGCCTATAGCTGCAGCCGTTCTCAAGTTAATGGCGGTGGACAGAATATGGGTGGATACACTGTGTACGAATATAAATTAGCATTAAAGGAGAAATCTTACACCAAATATTCAACAAGATGGTTGAAAAAAATTCACTCCAAATCTTAAATATCTTTCATCAAGGATTAAACATTTTATCTAGTTTTAAGGGTAATATAGAGTAATTCTTCCGTTTGTTTATCTTGAGATTTTTTTTGAAGTTTTAGAGTTGGACAAGTTTTATGTACGAAAATACAACTAAAAGTTAAGCAAATTTCAGAACTCCTTTTCCTACACAATTCTCCTCCCTTTTTGTTTTTGGGTTTTTTTTCTTTCCTCCCCTCATCCTTCCCCCTCCCTTTTTAAATGTTAAACTTCTATAGACTCGACTATAATTTGTTACTTATTTTCCATGTTGTCAACATAACTTTTAAAAATTGCATTACACTTTTATAAGGGTATGTGCGCACGTTGCTTACTGCCGTGACAAATATTCTGCAGCGATTTGGCAGTGCATGTGCGCTTCAAATCACTGCAGAAACACTGCGTAATGGATGCAGTGTGTCTGTAGAATAGATGCTGAATTCATGCGCTCGGGATGCAGCCTCTCCCATACAGAGTGGGAGCAGCATCCAAAGTGCACGAAAGAAGTGACATGTTGCTTTTTTTAGCGCAGCGATTTGGATAATTTCAGCATGCAAATCACTGCGCTCTCAAACGCAACGTGCGGATGGATTATGCACAATCTTCATAGATTTTGCTGGGGACGCAGGACTCATGCTTTTACGTTGCAGTGCAATACGCAGCGTAAGCGCATGAAATTACGCGCAGTACACACACAGCCTAAAATCAATAAAGTATACAAAATCGTGGCCGACTTCTTAACTGTCAGAATGATCTATCCAATGGGTTCTCAGATAAGCAGGAGAGTTTGTAACACTTTCTGTTACAGATATATATATATATATTATATGCATGCATACATACACACATACACACATATACATGTATACACATACACACATATATACATGTATACACACATATATACATGTATACACACATATATACATGTATACACATACACACATATATACATGTATACACATTATATATATATATATATATATATATAATATACACACACATATATAATATATATATGTGTGTGTGTGTGTGTGTGTGTGTGTGTGTGTGTGTATGTGTATGTGTATATATACATACATATATACACACACATATACATATATATATATGTGTGTGTGTGTATATATGTCTGTATGTGTATACATGTATATATGTGTGTATGTATATATGTGTATGTGTGTATGTATGCATGCATATAATATATATATATATTATATGCATGCATACATACACACATACATATACACATACACACATACATATACACATACACACATATATACATGTATACACATACACACATATATACATGTATACACATACACACATATATACATGTATACACATACACACATATATACATGTATACACATACACACATATATACATGTATACACATACACACATATATACATGTATACACATACACACATATATACATGTATACACATACACACATATATACATGTATACACATACACACATATATATATACATGTATACACATACACACATATATATACATGTATACACATACACACATATATATACATGTATACACATACACACATATATATACATGTATACACATACACACATATATATACATGTATACACATACACACATATATATACATGTATACACATACACACATATATATACATGTATACACATACACACATATATATACATGTATACACATACACACATATATATACACGTACACACATACACACATATATACACGTACACACATACACACATATATACACGTACACATATATATATATATGTGTATACATGTATATATGTGTGTATGTGTATACATGTATATATGTGTGTATGTGTATACATGTATATATGTGTGTATGTGTATACATGTATATATGTGTGTGTGTATGTATGCATGCATATAATATATATATATTATATGCATGCATACATACACACATACATATACACATACACACATATATACATGTATACACATACACACATATATACATGTATACACATACACACATATATACATGTATACACATACACACATATATACATGTATACACATACACACATATATACATGTATACACATACACACATATATACATGTATACACATACACACATATATACATGTATACACATACACACATATATATACATGTATACACATACACACATATATATACATGTATACACATACACACATATATATACATGTATACACATACACACATATATACACGTACACACATACACACATATATACACGTACACATACACACATATATACACGTACACATATATATATATATATGTGTATACATGTATATATGTGTGTATGTGTATACATGTATATATGTGTGTATGTGTATACATGTATATATGTGTGTATGTATATATGTATGTGTGTGTGTGTGTGTGTGTGTGTGTGTGTGTGTATGTATGCATGCATATAATATATATATATATTATATGCATACATACACACATATACACATACACACATATATACATGTATACACATACACACATATATACACACATATATATATATATACACACATATATATATGTGTGTGTGTGTATATATGTGTAAAATATATATATATATGTGTAAAATATATATATATATACACACACACAATATTATATTATATATATGTATACATATATATATACATATATATATATGTGTATACATATGTATATACATATATATATATATATATATATATATATATATATATATATATATATATATATATATATATATATATATATATATATGTATACACATATATATATATGTATATATATATGTATACATATATATAATATAATATTGTGTGTGTGTATATATATATATATTTTACACATATATATATATATATTTTACACATATATACACACACACATATATATATGTGTATATATATATATATATATATATATATATATATATATATATATATGTGTGTATATATGTGTGTATGTGTATACATGTATATATGTGTGTATGTGTATATGTGTGTATGTATGCATATAATATATATATATATATTATATGCATGCATACATACACACACATACACACACACACACACACATACATATATACATACACACATATATAAATGTATACACATACACACATATATACATGTATACACATACACACATATATACATGTATACACATATATATATATATATGTGTACGTGTATATATGTGTGTATGTGTGTACGTGTATATATGTGTGTATGTGTATACATGTATATATGTGTGTATGTGTATACATGTATATATGTGTGTATGTGTATGTGTATATGTATGTGTGTATGTATGCATGCATATAATATATATATATATATTATATGCATGCATACATACACACATACACATATATACATACACACATATATACATACATACATATATACATACACACATATATACATGTATACACATACATACATATATACACACACACATATATATATGTATATGTGTGTGTATATATGTATGTATGTGTGTGTATATCTATCTATCTATCTATCTATCTATCTATCTATCTATCTATCTCTATCTATCTTTTATATTATATTATATTATATTAATTTTTTTGTACTTTTCTGAGCGCTTGTCAGCTTACTTATGGCCACAGACTACAATAGAGTTGAATGTTTCATAAAATAAAGACCATAGAAAATTTTGTAATGAAGGCAAAGTACGAAAATTTATTTATTTTTTTTGTTTTTTGCTACAATTATCTGAAATTGTAAAATCATGGTAAAGCTGCATGGCCTTGTAACAGTGTGTGGCGCTTAGTTCTTGTATGACATCTTGCATATGATTTTTGTTTACCCCTATCTTTTCCATTATGTATCAGAGAAATTCTTTGAAATGAAGAAAGGTCAATGTAAAGATGCTCTAGAAATTTACAAACGGTTCTTGACCAGAATGACAAGAGTTTCAGAGTTTATGAAAGTTGCAGAGGTAAGTGGTGTAAAAATTGAATTTTTAAGCCCCTTTTAATATGCAGTAGTCTGATACTAGAGGTCTACTACAGAGACATCTTGCTGGTAAGTCATATAGCTATGTCTTGGGGCTAAGTGATTTCCAAATGTATGTTTTTGGTAAAGGGGTGGTCTATGCCTCAAATGTGTAAAAGATGCAGGGGTTAACGCTGGGATGCAGGTGCACTCGCCGGGGGTTGGACCCGATGGCCCTTGAGGTCCCTTCCAACTCTCCCATTCTATTATCTGTACCTGTCTACATAATGGGGGTCCCTACAATCCCCTTTTGGAATGTTGCAGTGGCACGTGTTATAACCATGTATGTGTCTCTCTCCATCCATATTGCCGAGATCACCTAGTTTAAAACCTTGTGAGTTTAAGTGCATCTTCCACTTATATATTTTTTAATTTGTGTTACAGCAAGTTGGTATCGATAAAGGTGACATCCCTGATCTTACCCAGGTGAGCAGCCCCTTACTATGAAATCTAATGTGATGCTTATAATGAAGTAATCCATGCCATTTCTATGCCTCTCTATACCGTTACTAATGGTTGAAGGTATTTTTGGAGGTGCCAATTTAATTACTCTTCTAATTTGCCAATTCGTAGACGTGCAAACAAGTCCCAATTTGCTCCAAAGTTGTGTGTTTTTATATGGCAGGTAATAGTGAAAGAACATAGGGACAGGCTATGAATTGCTAAGAATTTTATACGGTTAATTAAAATAGATTGTATGGAGAAGAAATGAATTCTGCCTTTTCATTATTACTTCATAATGCACGATCTTCACTTTTTAATCATATTTTTTTTCCTTTAAGGATGGTATCGTCGACGAGCCGGTAATTTAGGCGCTAATTTTTAGACTTAATACTTTGCTTTCAGCGTGTCTTTACTCGCCTCCTACTTCTTAACCAGATCATAACTCTTGCTTTTACCTTCTATCTCTTCAGATAGTAACAGAAGCTTCAACTACATGTCTGTCCTAGGCTCAATAACCTATAATGACAATCCACATCTCAAAGCTTTGTTACCTGTTATAATTAATTCTTGCCTCTTGGTAAAGGTGCCATACGCATACTAGGGTTGATTGACCATCAATAATATCAACCATAAAAAAAAAATGTGGAGGGGGGAGCGTAACAAACTGTGTAAGCGAATAATTGTCACACTATCAGAACGTGTAAAATGTTGACTTGAGATGGTTTTAAACTTATTTACTTTTTTTAATCTGATGGCTCTTAGTAAGTGACTGTTTTCCGTCACATTGCTAATCTACAAAGGATCATTCAGTGAACTGTCTCTTACCTCTGTATAATGACCTCACTTCTGTCAATATTTCATCCAAAATTCGCCAGATGTTACCCTAACTAGTATTGCCTCATTAAACACCGTTTAAAGGGAATCTGTCAGCAGTTTTCACTATGTAATCTGACAGCAGCATAATGTAGGGGCAGAGAGCTCTTTTCCAGTGATGTATCTTAGTTTACTGCATGCATCAGTTTTATTAGAATCCATATTCTCTGCTGCAGATCCAGTGGAGCATAGAATGCTGAGTTGTGTATAACCACCTTCACTGATAGACAGCTTTCTGTGCAAACTGTATATTGACAGAAAGCTGCTATTCAGTGGTGGGGGTGAGGATAAACCATGAGGCCTAGACACCTAGTCCTCTAGTGTTAATTTCCTGCGGATAGAACACTGATCTTAGTAGGCCACATTTTGCAGTTTAAGGCTGGTTTCAGACGTCCGTGTTTTAGGTACGTGTGACTTCCGTTTTTAACACGGATGTCACACGTACCCATGTTACCCTATTGTGCACTCTCACACGGCCGTGTTTTCACACGGACCGTGTGGCCCCGCTATTTCACACGGAGACGTGCCGTTTTTTCTCCAGCAGCACGGATGTCACACGGACCGCACATTGATGTGATCCGTGTGACATCAGTGTGACACGTACCAGAGAAAACACGGGTTTTTAAATAAAAAGATTTTCTATATTTACCTGTATCCAGTGATGCTGTCTCTGGCACTGCTGCCTCCCGCCCCTCACCCCCACTCATTATTTTCATTGATTATTCATCGCGTTGAGCAGCTGAGAGCAGGGGCATCGCGGTGACTGCAAAAGAGACGGCACCGCCAAGGACCGCATCGCCGAGGACAGCATCTCTGGGGACATCGCTAGTGACAGGTGAGTATCCTGCCAGCAGTGTGTGTTTAGGGACGTCCAGGAGGTCATCGTATTTCCCAATGAACTCTGATGACCTCCTGATGACACCCCTGCGACAACTGTGTTACAGCGAGTGTCACGATGGTGACTTCCAGGGGTTCATTGGGAACCCTAATGAGTCCCTGGATGTCACTGCACAAACTGTTGTATACTCACCTGTCACCGGCGATGTCCCCGGTGACGTCCCCAGCGATGCTGTGCTGTATCCAGCCTGTCCCCGCTATGTTCCGGCTTCCAGATCCTCAGGCAGTGAATAATGAAAATAATGAACGGGGATCAGGAGCGGGAGGCAGCAGAGCCGGAGACAGCATCGCTGGATACAGGTAAATATAGAACATCTTTTCATTACAGAGACCCGGTATGTGTCACACGGATGTCACACGTGTGACACATGTGTAACACACGTATGACACACGTATGACCATAACCATGCGTGTGACTGGTACCTGACTAAACACGGACGTCTGAAACCAGCCTAAGTGGCACATCACATCAGGGTCTCTGGCCCCATGTCATGCTAATCTCAGATTACATAAAAACCTGCTGACAGATTCTCTTTAATTACCAACATCAACTAAATTGTCAAACTACTTCTATCATGTGTATGGCTATCTTTATGTATTCCACATAGTGTATGTTATATGCTGGAGGCCTCGAGTTATAAGGAACTAGCAACATACTGTAAGACATAAGTAGAAGCTTTTAGAAAGCCAAAATCGTAGTGAGTCACAAAAAGATATGTAAAATGATCTCGTGGTCAAATGGTCACTCCTTATATTGTAGGCTAAGCAATGTGTAATTTATAGAACCAAATGGGCAAGGGGTATATACTGTGTTAGTCTTGGGCTACATTGCGACTTGGGCTGTAGCACATATTGTGCAGCTAATTATTGCTAGGTGTCTGTTACGTTGCAGCACAATATAATTGAATGGGGTCGCATTGTGACCCTGAGCCAACGGAGTCCTTGACAAGCCAGTCTCAAAATCATATTGACCTTTTGCAACTTGCTTATCCTGGTGACTGTGCCCCATTCACTTGCATTGCGTTGCAGTCTTTAGCCATGTGACTTGGCACTGCCAAAGTTATCATGTATTCTCAGTTTAAGGGTCTTTTTGAAAGGGATCCATACATTCCCATTCATTCTCTTATAATACAGCACTGCTGTGTGGGGAAAAAAAAAATAAAACCGCTGACTGTGCTTAGCCTCCCATGTAAATCTTAAAAAAGAAATACTTTTCCAGTTTTTAAAAATAAAAAAAAAGTAAATATTTTTTTAAAGTTAGACATTTTTAATAATTTTAATTGGCTTCTTCTGGCAAGAATTGGCGCTTTTTTTTCTAATACTTTTTTCTTTTTCGCTCCTAATTGGGAGACCCAGACAGTGGGTGTATAGCTACTGCCTCTGGAGGCCGCACAAAGAACTACACTTAAAAGTGTAAGGCCCCTCCCCTTCTGGCTATACACCCTCCCGTAGGAGTACGGATTCCTCAGTTTTAGCTTTGTGCGAAGGAGGTCAGACACGCACGCATAGCTCCATTGTTTTTAGTCAGCAGCAGCTGCTGACTATGTCGGATGGAAGAAAAGAGGGCCCATACAGGGCTCCCAGCATGCTCCCTTCTCACCCCACTGTATGTCGGAGGTGTTTGTAAGGTTGAGGTACCCATTGCGGGTACGGCGGCAGGAGCCCACATGCTGATTCCTTCCCCATCCCTTTTTACAGGGCTCTGGGTGAAGTGGGATTTACTGGTCTCCAGGCACTGAGACCGTGCTCCATCTACAGCCCCTGGAGAAGATGCTGGATGGAGCGGAGTACATCAGGGACATGGCCCTGCTTCCTCAAGGTACTCTGTGTCCCCGTGCATTTGGCGCTCACACCGCAGCATGCTGGGTGTTGTAGTGTGCCGGGGACATCAGCGCTGCGGCGCTTGTGCCATGGCCTCATTCAGCTTCGCTGAAGCAGGCACACTTCTGGGAATCGGTCGCGCCGGCCGCTGGGACTGCGGCGCGGCTGGCACTTGTGGTGCGCCGGGGACTTCAGCGCGGGCCGCGCTTTTACGGCGGCCGCGCTGATAACTCGAGTCCCCGGCTTTTGCGGCCTGCTTCCGTTCGTTCCCGCCCCCAGACCTGCCAGTCAGGAGAGGGGCGGGACGCTGGTCAGTGCATCAGCGCCGAGGGCTGGAGTCGTTTTTACATACTCCAGCCCTCACAATAGGCACAGAGGGGACACTGTTTCCCGCACTTTTGTTTAGGAACTCCCACGGACCGCCCCTCTCCACAGACGCCGGCAGCCATTCCTGCTGACACGCTGAGCTGCAGAGGGGAGCCGGGGAGACCCAGACAAGGAATTCTGCGCCTCTTACCCGCTATTCAGCGGGCGGTAAGCAGCCCTCAGGGCTCACCCCCTCTTGTGCCAGTAGTATTCTTAGTATTTTGTTTCTACAAATACTTTGTATTGCATAGCGCTGGTCGCCCTTTGGCTATAGACTCTCTCACATTGCAGAGAGCCAGCAGCATGTCGTCCGTAAAACGCAAGGGTGCCAAGGCACAGACATTATATGCTTCCTGCACCGCATGTGGGACTTTTCTACCGGCAGGCTCCACGGACCCCCATTGTGTGCAGTGCTCGGCCCCTGCGGCGCTTGCACAGTCGGGACCTCTGCTGGACGTGACCCAGGGTGTACCACCTGTGAATGCTGTCCAGGTGACAGGAACTGAGTTTGCAGCTTTTGCTGACAGAATGTCTCTCACTATGTCACAAATTCTTGACACATTGCGAGCTAGGCCTGTACTTCAGGCCACGGACACTGTGCAATCATTGCCCCCTGGTCCCCCTCAGCTGAATTACCTCCAAGCTCCGGGACGGGCACATACACCTCAGGGTGAAGACTCTGACTCGGACGATGGCCCCGGGCAGCCTAAGCGGGCTCGCTATGACGGGCCTTCACATTCATCTCAATGGTCAGGATCCCAGCGAGATGAATCTATGGGTGATGAGGCGGACGTAACTGATCAGGATTCTGATCCTGGGACCGCTCTCAATCTAGATACACCAGATGGTGACGCCATAGTTAATGATCTTATATTTAACATCAATAAGATGTTAAATATTTCCCCACCAGCTCCTCTTGTAGAGGAGTCAGCTTCGCAGCACGAGAGAATCCATTTCAGATACCCTAAGCGTACATTAAGCACTTTTCTGGACCACGCTGACTTTAGAGACGCAATCCAGAAACCCCACGCTTATCCTGAAAGGCGTTTTTCTAAACGGCTTAAAGATACACGCTATCCTTTTCCCCCTGAGGTGGTCAAGGGTTGGACCCAGTGTCCAAAAGTGGATCCTCCAATTTCCAGGCTTGCAGCTAGATCCTTGGTTGCAGTTGAGGATGGAGCGGCACTTAAAGATGCCACTGACAGGCAGATGGAGCTCTGGCTGAAATCCATCTATGAAGCGATTGGAGCGTCGTTAGCGCCATCTTTTGCGGCCATATGGGCACTCCAAGCTATCTCAGCCGGGCTTGCGCAAGTCGACTCAGTCACACGTGCATTTGCCCCGCAGGTAGCACCATTGACCTCGCAAATGGCGGCATTTGCGTCGTACGCGATTAATGCTGTTCTTCACACTACAAGCCGCACGGCAGTGGCGTCAGCCAACTCCGTTGTTTTGCGTAGGGCCCTGTGGTTGAGACATTGGAAAGCAGATTCTCATTCCAAGAAGTGCTTAACCAATTTGCCTTTTTCTCGTGACCGATTGTTTGGAGAGCGTTTGGATGAAATCATCAAACACTCCAAGGGTAAGGACTCATCCTTACCGCAACACAGACAAAACAAACCCCAACAGAGGAAGGGTCAGTCTGGTTATCGGTCCTTTCGAGGACCGGGCAGGTCCCAATTCGCCTCGTCAAAAAAGACTCAAAAAGACCAGAGACGCTCAGATTCTTGGAGGTCTCAGTCACGCCCAAAAAGGACAGCCGGAGGAACCGTTGCCAAGACGGCGTCCTCCTGACTTGCAGTCTCCGATTCCCACACCCGCGGTCGGTGGGAGGCTTTCCCACTTTGGCGACATTTGGCTGTCACGCGTCAAAGACCGTTGGGTGAGGGATATTCTGTCTCACGGGTACAGGATAGAGTTCAGTTCTCGTCCGCCAACTCGTTTCTTCAGAACTTCTCCACCACCAGACCGAGCCGATGCTCTGTTGCAGGCGGTGGCCGCTCTAAAGGCGGAAGGAGTGGTGACCTCCGTCCCTCTTCAGGAACAAGGTCACGGTTTTTACTCCAATCTGTTTGTGGTCCCAAAAAAGGACGGATCGTATCGACCCGTCATGGATCTAAATTTGCTCAACAGACACGTAAAAGTCAGGAGGTTCCGGATGGAATCCCTACGCTCCGTCATAGCCTCAATGTCTCAAGGAGATTTTCTAGCATCAATAGATATCAAAGATGCGTATCTCCACGTGCCGATTGCACCAGAGCATCAGCGTTTCCTACGCTTCGTCATACACGACGAACACCTGCAGTTCGTAGCGTTACCTTTCGGTCTGGCAACAGCCCCCCGGGTCTTCACCAAAGTCATGGCAGCAGTAGTAGCTGTTCTGCACTCGCAGGGTCACTCGGTCATCCCGTATCTAGACGACCTGCTTATAAAGGCACCCTCTCAAGAGGCATGCCAGCACAGTCTGAAGGTGGCACTAGACACTCTCCAGAGTTTCGGGTGGATTATCAACTTTCCAAAGTCTCATCTAACCCCGACCCAATCTCTGACTTATCTTGGCATGGAGTTTCATACTCTCTCAGCGATAGTGAAGCTTCCACTGGACAAGCAGTGCTCGCTACGGACTGGAGTGCAATCTCTCCTTCAGAGCCAGTCGCACTCACTGAGGCGCCTCATGCATTTCCTAGGAAAGATGGTAGCAGCAATGGAGGCAGTCCCGTTCGCGCAGTTTCATCTGCGCCCTCTACAATGGGACATTCTACGCCAATGGGATGGGAAATCGACGTCCCTCGACAGGACTGTCTCCCTCTCTCAGACTGCCAAGGACTCTCTGCGTTGGTGGCTTCTCCCCACCTCATTGTCACAGGGAAAGTCGTTCCTTCCCCCGTCCTGGGCAGTGGTCACGACGGATGCGAGCCTATCAGGGTGGGGAGCGGTGTTTCTCCACCACAGGGCTCAGGGGACGTGGACTCAGGAAGAGTCCACCCTGCAGATCAATGTTCTGGAAATCAGAGCAATCTATCTTGCCCTGCGAGCCTTCCAACAATGGCTGGAAGGCAAGCAGATTCGGATTCAGTCGGACAATTCCACGGCGGTGGCGTACATCAACCACCAAGGGGGAACACGCAGTCGCCAAGCTTTTCAAGAAGTCCAGCGGATTTTGACGTGGGTGGAAAGCAGAGCGTCCACCATATCCGCAGTTCACATCCCAGGCGTGGAAAACTGGGAAGCAGACTTTCTCAGTCGCCAGGGCATGGACGCAGGAGAATGGTCCCTTCACCCGGACGTGTTTCAGCAGATCTGTTGCCGCTGGGGGACGCCGGACGTCGATCTGATGGCGTCACGGCACAACAACAAGGTCCCAGTTTTCATGGCACGGTCTCACGATCACCGAGCACTGGCGGCAGACGCCTTGGTTCAGGATTGGTCGCAATTCCGACTCCCCTATGTGTTCCCACCTCTAGCATTGTTACCCAGAGTTCTCCGGAAAATCAGGTCCGACTGCCATCGAGCCATACTCGTCGCTCCAGATTGGCCAAGAAGGTCGTGGTACCCGGATCTGTGGCATCTCACGGTAGGCCAACCGTGGACACTACCAGACCGTCCAGATTTGCTGTCTCAAGGGCCGTTTTTCCATCTGAATTCTGCGGCCCTGAACCTGACTGTGTGGCCATTGAGTCCTGGATCCTAGCGGCCTCAGGTTTATCTCATGAAGTTGTTGCCACAATGAGACAGGCTAGAAAACCATCCTCAGCTAAGATCTATCACAGGACGTGGAAGATATTCTTAGCGTGGTGCTTGGCTCAAGGGTTTTCTCCCTGGCCATTTGCATTGCCAATTTTTCTTTCCTTCCTGCAGTCTGGGTTGGAAAAAGGTTTGTCGCTTAGCTCTCTTAAGGGTCAAGTCTCCGCGCTATCCGTATTCTTTCAGAAGCGCTTGGCACGGCTTTCTAAAGTACGCACGTTTCTCCAAGGAGTTTGTCATATCGTTCCTCCTTACAGACGGCCATTGGAACCCTGGGATCTGAACAAGGTTCTCATTGCTCTCCAGAAGCCGCCTTTCGAGCCTTTGAAAGAGGTTTCCCTTTCTCGGCTTTCACAAAAGGTAGTTTTTCTTGTGGCGGTCACGTCTCTTCGAAGAGTGTCCGAGCTAGCGGCGTTATCTTGCAAATCTCCCTTCCTGGTGTTTCACCAAGACAAGGTAGTACTGCGTCCAATTCCAGAGTTTTCTCCCTAGGTGGTTTCTTCCTTTCATCTCAATCAGGATATCACTTTGCCATCTTTGTGTCCGCATCCAGTTCACCAATTTGAAAAGGGTTTACATCTGTTGGACCTGGTGAGAGCACTCAGGATTTACATTTCTCGCACGGCGGCTCTACGCCGTTCTGATGCGCTCTTTGTCCTAGTCGCTGGTCAGCATAAGGGATCGCAAGCTTCCAAATCCACCCTGGCGCGGTGGATCAAGGAACCAATTCTTCACACATACCGTTCTGCTGGGCTTCCGATTCCATCTGGACTGAAGGCCCATTCTACCAGAGCCGTGGGTGCGTCCTGGGCATTGCGGCATCAGGCTACGGCTCAGCAAGTGTGCCAGGCGGCTACCTGGTCGAGTCTGCACACGTTTACCAAACACTATCAAGTGCATACCTACGCTTCGGCAGATGCCAGCCTAGGTAGACAGGTCCTTCAGGCGGCGGTGGCCCACCTGTAGGAAGAGGCTGTCTGACAGCCCGTTCATGTGGTATCTTTTTACCCACCCAGGGACTGCTTTTGGACGTCCCACTGTCTGGGTCTCCCAATTAGGAGCGAAAAAGAAGAAGGGAATTTTGTTTACTTACCGTAAATTCCTTTTCTTCAGCGCTCTATTGGGAGACCCAGACGATTGGGGTATAGCTACTGCCCTCTGGAGGCCACACAAAGCACTACATTAAAAGTGCAAGGCCCCTCCCCCTCTGGCTATACCCCCCCCGTGGTATCACGGGTTCTCCAGTTTTAGCTTTGTGTGCGAAGGAGGTCAGACATTCCATGCATAGCTCCACAGATTTTAGTCAGCAGTAGCTGCTGACTGTTTCGGATGGAAGAAAAGAGGACACATATAGTGTTCCCAGCATGCTCCCTTCTCACCCCTGGATGGTGTTGTAAGGTTGAGGTACCTATTGCTGGTACAGGGCTGGAGCCTGACATGCTGTTTTCCTTCCACATCCCCTGGTAGGGCTCTGTGGAAGTGGGATCCTGCCGGCCTCTCAGCTCTGACGCCGGGCTCCATCCACAGACCCATTAGAACCTGATGGAGACGGAGCAGGAGTACGATCAGGGACAGGCCCTGCATCATACAGGTACTCTGTGTCCCCGGCAGGCACAGACACACTCCGGGCTGGCTGGGTGTTGTAGTGCGCCGGGGACCGCAACGTGGAGTTGGTGTCCCTACAGATTACTGGGGGACTTTTTTGTGTATGGGAACGCAGCGCCGACCCCCTCTGGACCGGGCGGCGCTGCTGTGACTTGTGGTGCGCCGGGGATCCGCCGTCCGCGCTTTTACGGCGGCGGCGGTTATAAATTTAGTCCCCGGCTTTTTGGGCCTAGGACGCCGGCAGCTCCGATTCGTTCCCGCCCCCACCCTGTCATTCAGGGTAGGGGAGAGACGCTGTTCGCTAGCAGCGACGAGGGCTGGAGCCTGATTTACATGCTCCAGCCCTCTCACTTGGCACAGAGGGAAGCAGGCTTCCCGCTCTTGGCCAGGAACGCCCAGGGCCCGCCCCCCTTCCTCTCTCGAGACGCCGGCAGCCATTACATGCATGCCTGGCTGGAGGAAGGACGCAAGGCTCTGGGAGACCTGGACTAGGGGCTATCTGGCGACCACACACCCGCTTTTTAAGCGGGCGGTAAGCGATTTTTCTGTGCTGGTCCCTCTAGTGCCTCACTGTGTATCAGTGTACTGGGTACAGATATATAGATATTGTATTTCTTGCACTGTGAGGTGCGCTTCTGGCTGCATATCCCAGATCGCTCTGTGGAAGCAGCAACATGTCATCCTCAAAACGCAAGGCGGCCAAGGCAAAAAGGGCTGTGTATACTGCGTGTGCTGCATGTGGGGCTAATCTACCAGCAGGCTCCGATGACCCCCATTGTGTGCAATGCTCCGACCCGGTGCTGCTTCGCCAGCCGGAGTCAGGAGAGGTAGCGACCCAGGCTGAGACGCTTGTAAGTTCTGCCCCGGTGACAGGGACAGACTTTGCAGTTTTTGCAGATAATATGTCTGTGTCTATGGCAAAAATCCTTGAAACCTTGCAATCTATGCATGGGGCTCAGTCTCTGGGCACGGCGAGGCCTCTGTCCTCAGGTCCCCCTTACTTGGAATGTATCCAGCCCACAGGGGGGTCCCCGGCTTCACAGGCCGAGGATTATGACTCAGATGATGGCCCCAGCCACCCTAAGCGAGCTCGCTGGGAAAGACCCTCGACGTCTTCACACTGCTCAGGGTCTCAGCGCAATCAGTCTCCCTGTGATGTGTCTGATGAGAGTGATCAGGAATCCACTCCTGGAACCCCTCTCAACCTGGATACCCCGGATGGGGATGCCATGGTAAACGACCTTATCTCAGCCATCAATAGGCTGTTGGATATTTCTCCCCCAGCCCCTTCAGCAGAAGAGGCGGCGGCGGAGCAGGAGAAGTTTCGTTTCCTTTATCCCAAGCGTAAATTGAGTGCTTTGTTAGATCACTCTGACTTCAGAGAATCAATCCAGAAGCACGACGCTCACCCAGAAAGGCGTTTCTCTAAACGATCTAAAGATACGCGTTTCCCTTTCCCCCCTGAGGTGGTCAAGCGCTGGACACAGTGTCCAAAGGTAGACCCCCCGATTTCCAAACTTGCAGCTAGATCCATAGTTGCAGTGGAGGATGGCGCTTCACTTAAAGATGCCAATGACAGACAGATGGACCTTTGGTTAAAATCTGTCTATGAAGCTATCGGCGCGTCGTTTGCTCCGGCATTCGCAGCCGTATGGGCACTCCAGGCTATTTCAGCTGGCTTAGCAAAAGTGGATGCTATCATGCATCCAGCAGTGCCGCAAGTGGCGCACCTTACCACGCAGATGTCGGCGTTTGCGTCTTACGCTATCAATGCGGTCCTAGAATCTACCAGTCGCACCTCAATGGCGTCCGCCAATTCGGTAGTTTTGCGCAGAGCCTTGTGGTTAAAGGACTGGAAAGCAGATGCTGGTTCCAAAAAATGTTTAACCAGTTTGCCTTTGTCTAGAGATAGACTGTTTGGCGAGCCATTGGCTGACATCATTAAGCAGTCCAAGGGTAAAGACTCCTCTTTACCACAACCCAGAACATCCAAACCTCAGCAGAAAAAGTGGCAGCAGAGGTTTCAGTCCTTTCGAGGTTCGGGCAAGACACCATTTACCTCGTCCAAAGGGACTCAGAGGACTCAAAGAAACTCAGATTCGTGGCGGACTCACACACGCCCCAAGAAAGCAAATGGAGGTACCGCTTCCAAAGCGGCTACCTCATGACTTCCAGCCCCCCCCCTCCGCATCGCCGGTCGGGGGCAGGCTCTCCCGCTTTTCCGGCATTTGGATGTCACAGGTCAAAGACCGGTGGGTGACGGACATTTTGTCTCGCGGGTACAGAATCGAGTTCAATTCTCGTCCTCCAGCTCGGTTCTTCAGAACCTCCCCACATCCAGACCGAGCAGATGCTCTGCTGCAGGCGGTGGATTCCCTAAAAGCGGAAGGAGTGGTGATCCCAGTCCCTCCTCAGGAACAAGGGCAGGGGTTTTACTCCAATCTCTTTGTGGTTCCAAAAAAGGACGGCTCGTTCCGTCCTGTTCTGGACCTAAAACGGCTCAACAAACATGTGCACGCCAGGAGGTTCCGGATGGAAACCCTCCGCTCTGTCATTGCCTCAATGTCCAGAGGAGACTTCCTTGCCTCAATAGACATCAAGGATGCTTATCTCCACGTGCCAATTGCTACAGAACATCAACGTTTTCTACGTTTTGTGATAGGAGACGACCATTTTCAGTTCGTAGCTCTTCCATTTGGTCTGGCGACAGCCCCACGGGTCTTCACCAAGGTCATGGCGGCGGTGGTAGCAGTCTTGCACTCTCAGGGACACTCGGTGATCCCTTACCTAGACGACTTATTGGTCAAAGCTCCCTCTCAGGAGGCATGTCAGCACAGCCTGAATGCTACGCTGGAGACTCTACAGTCTTTCGGATGGATCATCAACTTTCCAAAGTCGATCCTATCACCGACTCAGTCACTAACGTATCTTGGCATGGAGTTTCATACTCTAGCAGCGATAGTGAAGCTGCCGCTGAACAAGCAGCGGTCACTACAGACAGGGGTGCAATCTCTCCTGCAGGGCCAGTTGCATCCCTTGCGGCGTCTCATGCATTTCCTAGGGAAGATGGTGGCAGCCATGGAAGCAGTTCCCTTTGCGCAGTTTCATCTGCGCCCACTTCAATGGGACATTCTCCGCCAATGGGACGGGAAGTCAACGTCCCTGGACAGGAAAGTCTCGCTTTCCCAGACGACCAAGGACTCTCTACAATGGTGGCTCCTTCCCACCTCATTATCTCAGGGAAGATCCTTCCTGCCCCCATCCTGGGCAGTAGTTACGACAGATGCGAGTCTGTCGGGGTGGGGAGCAGTGTTTCTCCACCACAGGGCTCAGGGGACGTGGACTCCGCAGGAGTCCACCCTTCAGATCAATGTTCTGGAAATCAGAGCAGTGTATCTTGCCCTCCTAGCCTTCCAGCAGTGGCTGGAAGGGAAGCAGATCCGAATCCAATCGGACAACTCCACAGCGGTGGCATACATCAACCACCAAGGAGGGACGCGCAGTCGGCAAGCCTTCCAAGAAGTCCGGCGCATTCTAATGTGGGTGGAGGACAGAGCATCCACCATATCCGCGGTTCACATCCCAGGCGTAGAAAACTGGGAAGCAGACTTCCTCAGTCGCCAGGGCATGGACGCAGGGGAATGGTCCCTTCACCCGGACGTGTTTCAGGAAATCTGTCGCCGCTGGGGAGTGCCGGACGTCGACCTAATGGCATCCCGGCACAACAACAAGGTCCCGGTATTCATGGCGAGGTCGCGCGATCAAAGAGCTCTGGCGGCAGACGCCTTGGTTCAAGATTGGTCGCAGTTTCAGCTCCCTTACGTGTTTCCGCCTCTGGCGCTCTTGCCCAGAGTGCTACGCAAGATCAGATCCGAGTGCAGCCGCATCATACTCGTCGCTCCAAACTGGCCGAGGAGGTCGTGGTATCCGGATCTGTGGCATCTCACGATCGGTCGACCGTGGTCACTGCCAGACCGACCAGACTTACTGTCCCAAGGGCCGTTTTTTCCATCAGAATTCTGCGGCCCTGAACCTGACTGTGTGGCCATTGAGTCCTGGATCCTAGCATCTGCAGGATTATCTCAAGGAGTGGTTGCCACAATGAGACAAGCTAGAAAGTCGAATTCTGCTAAGATCTACCACAGAACGTGGAAGATTTTCTTATCCTGGTGCTCGGCCCAGGGAGTGTCTCCCTGGCCATTTGCATTACCCAAGTTTCTTTCCTTCCTGCAATCGGGGTTAGAAAAGGGCTTGTCGCTCAGCTCCCTTAAAGGGCAAGTTTCGGCACTATCCGTGTTTTTTCAGAAGCGTCTAGCACGTCTTCCTAAGGTGCGCACGTTCCTGCAGGGGGTCTGTCATATTGTGCCCCCGTACAAGCGACCGTTAGATCCATGGGATCTGAACAGGGTACTAGTTGCTCTCCAGAAGCCGCCCTTCGAGCCTCTGAAGGAAGTTTCCTTTTCTCGGCTGTCGCAGAAAGTGGCGTTTCTTGTTGCGATCACATCGCTTCGGCGTGTGTCTGAGCTGGCAGCTCTGTCATCCAAGGCTCCCTTCCTGGTGTTCCACCAGGACAAGGTTGTGCTGCGCCCCATTCCGGAGTTTCTTCCTAAGGTCGTATCCTCTTTTCATCTTAATCAGGATATTTCCTTGCCTTCTTTTTGCCCTCATCCGGTTCACCGGTATGAAAAGGACTTACGTTTGCTAGATCTGGTGAGAGCACTCAGAATCTACATTTCCCGCACGGCGCCCATACGCCGTGCCGATGCACTTTTCGTCCTTGTCGCTGGTCCGCGCAAGGGGTTGCAGGCTTCTAAAGCCACCCTGGCTCGATGGATCAAAGAACCAATTCTAGAGGCCTACCGTTCTGCGGGGCTTCCGGTTCCTTCAGGGCTAAAAGCCCACTCAACCAGAGCCGTGGGTGCGTCCTGGGCATTACGTCACCAGGCTTCGGCTCAACAGGTGTGCCAGGCAGCTACCTGGTCCAGTCTGCACACTTTCACCAAGCATTATCAGGTGCATACCTATGCTTCGGCGGATGCCAGCTTAGGTAGAAGAGTCCTGCAGGCGGCAGTGACACCCCCATAGGGGAGGGCTGTTTTGCAGCTCTAACATGAGGTATTTATTTACCCACCCAGGGACAGCTTTTGGACGTCCCAATCGTCTGGGTCTCCCAATAGAGCGCTGAAGAAGAAGGGAATTTTGTTACTTACCGTAAATTCCTTTTCTTCTAGCTCTTATTGGGAGACCCAGCACCCGCCCTGTTGTCCTTCAGGATGTTTTTTTGTTGTTTGCGGGTACACATGTTGTTCATGTTGAACGGTTTTTCAGTTCTCCGATGTTATTCGGAGTTAATTTGTTTAAACCAGTTATTGGCTTCCTCCTTCTTGCTTTGGCACTAAAACTGGAGAACCCGTGATACCACGGGGGGGGTATAGCCAGAGGGGGAGGGGCCTTGCACTTTTAATGTAGTGCTTTGTGTGGCCTCCAGAGGGCAGTAGCTATACCCCAATCGTCTGGGTCTCCCAATAAGAGCTAGAAGAAAAGGAATTTACGGTAAGTAACAAAATTCCCTTCTTCTTCTAGCTCCAATTGGGAGACCCAGCACCCGCCCTATTTGTTCTTAGGGTTTCGTTTTTCGGGTGCACATGTTGTTCATGTTGTTTCTTAAGTTCTCCGATCTTGTTATCGGATTGAATTTGTTTTTGAAACTGTTATTGGCTTTCCTCCTTCTTGCTTTGGTACTAAAACTGAGGAATCCGTACTCCTACGGGAGGGTGTATAGCCAGAAGGGGAGGGGCCTTACACTTTTAAGTGTAGTTCTTTGTGCGGCCTCCAGAGGCAGTAGCTATACACCCACTGTCTGGGTCTCCCAATTGGAGCTAGAAGAAAAGGAATTTACGGTAAGTAAACAAAATTCCCTTCATTGCATGCTACAGCTTTGTTAGTGGTTTCACCTACCTACACTACTAGTGGTTCCTCTCTGGTGTCTTCAGTGGCTTTTACTTTGTGTGTCCTATTGATCACGCCAAAAAAGGTTATATCTTTTAGTCACGTTATGTATTAACTACTTGAGAAGTTTGCATTTTGTCAGTGACTGGTGACAATGCCTTTGCTTTGGATTTATCTAATATGTATTGTTTTTCATAGGCACCAAGCAGTCTTATGGAAACCCTAGAACAACATTTAAATACATTGGAAGGGAAGAAAGGCAACAAGTTGGTATCTCTGGATTTTTTTACACTGTCTTTTTTTTTTTTTTTTTTATTTTATCTAGCCTTCCACACCCCCCCCCCCCATACTCTTCTCAACCATATGCCATAGCTAGATACTACATTTATGCTTCATCTCATGGCTGTATTCTAGATCGTTGTTGTATAGTGTCCTTTTGTGCCCCATTTTCCATGATTTTCAAGCTTTCATGAGCCCTTAGTGTCTATGGCAGTGCTCAGAGGGTCTGTGGGTGGCATATGTATTCGCCTATGTCCTCCTTGCTGCTCTTTGCTACCAGTGGGATTTAGTACATTTTAGTGACCAGTCAGTGGATGTTCCTGTAACTACCTCTTCTCATGTCAGAGAATGGCTCAGAAGGACATCTTCACTACAAAAGTAATCCGGGGTACTAGTACGACTAGTTCTACTACTACTACCACTACCAGTACCACTACCACGCTTGGGTTATGTGCGCACGTTGCGTATTTTCATGCAGTTACGCTGCGTTCTGCACCGCAGCGTAACTGCATGCGTACTGCGTCCCCAGCACAATCTATGAAGATTGTGCACAATCCATGCCCACGTTGCGTATTAGAACGCAGCGCTTCGGCTGCTGCCAAAGCGCTGCATTCTAAAAAGCAACATGTCCCTTCTTTCATGCACTTTGGATGCAGGTCCCGCTCTGTCTATGGGAGAGGCTGCATCCAGAGCGCATGAAATCGGCTTTTCATTACAGACTGTTTCTGCAGCGATTTGAAGCGCGCGTGTGCTGTTCAAATCGCTGCAGAAATTTCTGCAGGGACAGATCGCAACATGGGCACATAGCCTTAAAGCTGAAGCAGATCAGGAACAAAGCAGATGTGGAGCTGGTACTGATTAAGTGGGGTAACACTTGGAAACGCATTGAATAAAACCACCTTCATTCAATCTTTCTGGATTTGTCATATCTTCAGCAGTGCAGTAACCGCTCCACATAAACTTTGTTTCTTTTTTTTTTTTTTTTTTTCATTTTCACAGGCTACTGGTCAACAAAATTGTGACAATGCTTACGTGCTAGAAATGTTCATTACAGCCCCAGTTGAATCCCATGAGGGCTATAGCTTTGAAAATGAAGTTATATATTTTTGTGGAGGGTCCTTTATTATCTCAGGGCTCTGTAAAACAATATGGCAAATAAAAACTAATCCAGCAAAACTTGCACCTTAAGAACCTAATGGCGCTCCTTCCCTTCTTACCCTCTTTGCTGTTCTGTGCAGCCAAACACTATAGTATTACTTCTCTTATTAGTTCTTGTTAAAATCATTAAAAAAAAAATGTATATATATGTGCCGCCCTAGCAGCGGATCGAACCTCTCGGATCTGTGGGCAATGTCCGTTCGTGGCTCGAGGGTTTCCGGACCTGGGGGCTTGGAGCCACACTCTAAAGTAATAGGGGATATTTACAGGTAGATTATAGTTTGTGACGTCACCCGTTTGGGATTTCAGTGGGCTGCATATGTGGAAGGCCCTATCCCCCTCATTGCGCTAGTACCTAGATTTTGGAGCTGGTGGGAACAGTCCATAAAGGCTCCACTCGCCGCTGGTTAATTGCCGGGTTGCCTGAAGCTTCTCCCCGACCTAAGGTCTGTGTACCCCGCCGTGCCTTCAGTCCCAGACCGGTGATAAGACCAGGCTGCCGACCGTTCACTCAATAGGTCCAGGAACCTTGCCTCAATCCCCTGCGACCGGGGGTCCGACTTCTCTAGGTCCAGACCACCGCCTGCAACCTAGACAGCTACTCAGGGGAGCCACCGTAGAGAACCATTCCTCTACTTCACTCCTTTCCTTCACTTCCTTCACTTCTTCACTGACACTCTACTGACCCTCCCTTCCTGACCCCTAGGTGGGCGACCCTATTCCGCTTAAGCTTCCCACTGGTGTGCCTGGTGGGTGTGGTGCAGTGTGTCTCTAGGATTTGATTTGCTGTTGGATGCAGCACTGTAAGATGGGGACTCAGCATCATGAGGGATTTGAATACTGCAATAAGGGAAAAGAGCGTGCAGTACCCTGTGATGACCTGATAGTCCAGGGGCGTCACATATGTATAATACAGCTATGGCAAAAATTAAGAGACCACTGCACAGTTGTATAAGAAAACAGCTTCTCTACATGTCTGACAGCCATTCCATTCCAGTGTCGGTTGAATTCCAACCAGAGTACACCTCATGGTTACACAAAACCCTCCATACAAACACACAGGAAATAGACACCTAAACAAACATTGGAGCAAAATGGCCATGGCGCTTTTATTAATGGTTACTTAATCAGCTTCCATGAGAATAATTATGCATCTATAACCTTAAACACCGATTTTAATGAAACCTCGTTATAAGTGATTCTCCAAAACCATAATCTGCCCTGATAAGAAAAAGGGGCAGTTTATCCCCTCTAATCGAAGCGCACGACAAAAAGAAAAAACAAGGGAGGGTGGGTGGATGTTTCCAGTCTTCTTGCCACCTCAGGATTAGGTAACCACTCCACACTCTAGGGTTAAATACACCACCGTCCCGCACTTTCCATGCAGCCAATCAAATGATGTTACCGTTCCACCACACAATAGCTGAGTCCCAATCAAATTGCTGTTTTGCGATACTAGGCTCTGACCGTACACCTATACAACCTTTACCCAACATGTTCCACTATATCATCTACCATAGCAATGAAATTGTCCAAGACCTGAAAGGGAAAACTAATAAAAAAAAAAAAAAAGTACAAAAGTATTCCAAAGCAGTAACTGTAAACCGTCAGCAAGTTGGTAACACAATTTGCAATGCACATAAAACGTAGAAGGGTAAAGGAAAAAGAATAAATGGGAGAGGAAAGGGGTTTGTGAAACCATGTCACCCCACGCTAGCCGTTCTGGGGGTTATCATTCTACTTAATGTGCTTCTGATTAGGTGATCACCTGAACCAAATCTTATTTAGCAAGGGAAAGTATAAAAAAACACTGCTGTGGTCTTCACAATCCTCTTGCAATAGGGCAAGCTGAATGGCAATATTAGTAGTAATAGTAATATCCCAAAAGTAATGGGAATGAAAAAATAACTTTTATCCATGTCAAAGGAGGTGAAAAGAAAAGTCTTGAGGGAGGAATATAAGGGCTTAATTCTGGCTTTACTAGCAGAGGGATACAGTGAGCGTCATGTTGCCTCCATCCTTAAAATTTCTAAGATTGCAGTCCATTACAACAAGGTCAAGCAGCAGACATTGGGGACAACAAAGCTACAGACTGTCAGAGGGCGAAAGCGACTCTCCACTGACCGGGATGACCATCATCTTATTCAAATGTCACTCAGCAACCACAGGATGACATCAAGTGACCTACAAAAGGAATGGCAAATGGCAGCTGCGGGGGGTTTGCACGGAAGAACAGTTCGTAACAGGCTTCTAGAGGCAGGGCTCAAGTCATGTAAAGCTAGAAAAAAGCCTTTCATCAATGAGAAGCAAAGGAAAGCCAGGCTGAAGTTTGCCAAAGACCATAAGGATTGGACCATAGAGGACTGGAGTAAGGTAATCCTCTCTGAAGACTCTAATTTTCAGCTTTGCCCAACACCTGGTCGTCTGATGGGTTAGACTGGGACCTGGAGAGGCGTACAAGCCACAGTGTCTTGCACCCATTGTGAAATTTGGTGGAGGATTGGTGATGATCTGGGGATGCTTCAAGGCTGAAATTGGGCAGATTAAACTTTGCAAAAGTCATATGAATCAAGCTGCATACAAGTTTATCCTGGAAAATTGTTTCTTTCTTCTGCTCAGGCAATGTTCTGAGGACTGTTTTTTTTTTTTTTTTTTTCCCAGCAGGACAATGCGCCATGCCACACAGCTAGGTCAATCAATGTGTGGTTGAAAGACCACCACTTCAAAACCCGGTTATGGCCAGCCCGATCTCCAGACCTGAACCCCATTCAAAACCTCTGAAATATAATCAAGAGGAAGGATAGTCACAAGCCATCAAACAAAGAAGAACTGCTTAAATGTTTGCACCAGGAGTGGCATAAGGTCACTCAAAAGCAGAGTGAAAAACTGGTGGAAAGCATGCCAAGATGCATGAAAGCTATGATTAAAAATCATGGTTATTCCACAAAATATTGATTTCTGAACTCTTCCTGAGTTAAGACATTAGGATTGTTATTTTTAAATGATTATGGTTTTCTTTGCATTATTTGAGGTCTGAAAGCAATGCATTTTTTTTTTGTTATTTTGACCATGTCTCATTTTCAGAAAATAAATAAAAAAAGGTGTTTTTGCTGCATTTTTAGCGGCGTTTTTTTACCTCGTTTTTGCGCTGAAAACGCAGTGACATTGCTTCCCCAGCAATGTCTGAGTTTTCATTTTTTGTAGCTGCGTTTTTGTGGTGACCACAAAAACGCAGCATGTCAATTATTTCTGTGTTTTTCACTGCGTTTTTCACCCATTGAATTCGATGAGATGTTCAAAAACGCAATGAAAAACGCAAATTGCAAATATAGCTGCGTATTAGTGTGTTTCTATGACTAAAAACGCAGCTATTAACGCAAGGGGTGGGTACTAAAGTGACGTCTACAGGAAGAGGATTCCTTCTGTTGGTAAACACAGAAGCATGAATCCTCCCGGTACCGTCACCGCTGCGTCCACCTCCAGTCCTGTGCATGTCTGCTGCCGTGCGGCGTCATGTCTGGGCGGGAGGTGGAGGCAGCGGCGAAAACAAAAGTGAACAGTAGAAAAAAAATGTCATACTCGCCTGTCTGCAGACTCCCGGTGCCATGTCCGCTCCCAGCTCCACTCCCGGTACCGCCGCTTCGGCTGTGTGCAGTCTCCCTGGGCACGTACGATGCCTGCAGGACCTGGCGATGGATCACCTGATGCAGTCACCTGACGCATCAGCTGATCGTAATTCTCGTGGTGTCACTGGCTTTTTAGCGCCCGGCCGGCATAACTTATCAGCTGATCCTGCCGTCAGGAGACTTCATCAGCTGATTAACGGCAGCTACTGCAGCGATGGGACAGGATCAGTATCTCATCCGATCGCTCCAGGAGCTGCTGGTAATCAGCACGGACGTGACTCAGTTTTTTTTTTTTTTGTTTTTTTTTCTACTGATGCATCAGCTGATTGTATAATCTGCTTTTATACAATCAGCTGCTGTGTGATGTGATTCACGTCCTTTAACCTGACACATCATCTGATCGGTTTGCTGGAAGGCAAAGCGATCAGATGATATTGAATCCGGTTTGGACGGCACGGGACCCTTGACCCAGGATTACTGCGGAGGGGGGTTCTTTATTTCAATAAAGATGGAGTCACTAATTGTGTGGTTTTATTTCTAATAAAAATATTTTTCTGTGTGTTGTGGTTCTTTTTATCTTTACTAAAAATTCATGGTGGTCATGTCTAATATTTGCGTGACACCATGAATTTCGGGCTTAGGGCCAGCTGATAATATACAGCTAGCCCTAACCCCATTATTACCCAGCGAGCCACTGTCACCACGGCAGCTGGAAGAGTTGGATACAGCGCCAGAAGATGGCGCTTCTATGAAAGCGCCATTTTCTGGGGTGGCTGCGGGCTGCAATTCGCAGCGGGGGTGCCCAGAAAGCATGGACACCCTGCACTGTGGATTCCAATCCACAGCTGCCTAGTTGTACCCGGCTGGATACAAAAATTAGGCGAAGCCCACGGCGTTTTTTTTTTTGTTGTTTTTTTTTTTTTTTTTTTTAATTATTTCATGACATTCATGAAATAAAAAAAAAAAAAAAGGGGCTTCCCTATATTTTTAATTCCCAGCCGGGTACAAATAGGCAGCTAGGGTTGGGGGCAGCCCGTACCTGCCTGCTGTACCCGGCTAGCATACAAAAATATGGCGAAGCCCACGTCATTTTTTTTGTTTTGGGGGGGGCAAAGAAATCCTGCATACAGTCCTGGAAGGAGGGTGCTGAGCCTTGTAGTTCGACAGCTGCTGTCTACTCTCCTGCATACACTATTGGATGGAGGATGCTGAGCCTTGTAGTTCTGCTCCCCCTGACTCTCCCTCCAGCATGCAGTCCTGGATGGAGCATGCTGAGCTTTGTAGTTCTGCAGCTGTCTGCTCTCCTGCATACACTAGTGGAGAATGAAGAACATATCGAAGAAGTAAATGAGATCAGACCTTTTTTTTTTTTTTTTTTTTTTTTTTTTTCCATCAACAATCTTTAATGGCATTGTTCACTGATTAAAAACGCAGTGAGCAAAAGCGCACCAAAACGCGGTAAAAACGCATGCAAAAAACGCACATAAAAACGCAGCGTGAAAAAAAACGCCTAGTGCGCACATACCCTAAGACTTCATAATGTAAGTATGAATGTTATACCTGCTGGAATTTTGGAAATCAAGATAAAGACTTTTAATGTACATCGTGCCCATGTCAGGAATCCGTCTGGAGCAGCCCTGGGGAGAAAAAACAAAGTTAAAAAAAATCTCAATCACAATGCCAAAACGGCTTACTGTGAACATGCTCAATTTGTAACTTTTTTTTTTTTTTTTTGCATGGATTTCGGGCTAAAAATTATTTTTGCTATTGGGTTTCACAGTTTGGCTTTTATGTACTCTGTCTCTCGTCACGGTCAACCCTCTGGTGTGGTCGTAAATCATTTTAGAGTTTAGAAAAAGACAGTCATAGGCTGATGGATTCATAGATAACTCATTCTGCTGCCAGTGGCAGAGAGTGCAAAACAAAGGCTATATGAAAGGCCAAGGGCAAACATGTTAATGAAACCCAATTGCAAAAAAATAGATTTTTAGTCCCAGTTACATGCAATTCAATAAATAAAAAAATAGTAAGAATTGACTATCTTAAAACGTGTTGTCCATATATGCTTATGACTGTTTAAATATTTAATTACATATATAATTAATAATATTATTTATTTTTTTTTTGTAATGCTATTTGCTGAACTGACTTTTTTTTTTTTTTTTTTTTTTTTTTTTTTTTCTCCTTTTCTTCTTCTCAACTCTATTTGGATCATTCAGTGATGGGTAAGAATTTACACATTTCTTTTATTGTAGTCTATGCATTTAAAGATCTTTACAGTTGTCTTGCCTCATTTATTTATCTGGTCTTGTCAGTGATTGTTCATTTACATGAGAATTTTGTAATTTTGCCCTGTGATCTGTGGTCGTAGCCATAACACTAGTGCGTTTATCATCCATCCTGTGGCTAGTTGATACACGTTGTTAATGGGAAAACCCAATTTTAAGTGCGAATTAATTTATAAATTAATGCTTTATATTGCTGGGCAGTTCATCCAATTAATTTTGCCTTTTTATCTGCCTTTTGAACTACTTCACTATTCTAATTTTTGGCAAAACCGTAAAATTGAATTAATTCCCGCCAAATTAGTAGTGAGGCTTTATCCCTGTTGAGAGCTGGTGAAGTAGGAGGAGTTTGGGAGCTGCTGAGATGCTTGATAGCAGGAGACATTTCGCTCTTCATGAACAGCATTAATTGGGACCGTGGTGAGAAGAAGATGTGACTACTAGTAATGAGTGCGCACTGCCACGTTCTGGTGCTCTGTACCTGTAATGAGCAGTCAATGCTCAGATTGGTGTGACTGAGTATTGAGTATAATGCAAGTCAAGTGCTTGAGACCCTGACCCCCCCCCCCCCCCGCCCCTCCCCATTAACTTCCGTTCTACTCTGCACCCTTATAATTGACTGCAGGAGTTTGACTGATATGCATTTTTTTTTGGAACAAAACAAAAAAACCCAGCAATTTTACAAAAAGTGTAATGTAAGTCATGCCATATGACCTATTCTTCCAAATGGCAGCATTAAAAACTACATCCAATCACGTAAAATTAATAAGCTGTCAAACAGCTTGGTTGAGAGAAACTAGTAACTTATAGCTGTGTATGTCGTGCGTAAAGCAAATTGTTTTTTTCAATGTATTTATTGTAGAAAAGTAATAAAACCCTTTGAAGATGTCTCATACCCCCCCCTACCCCCCTTGCATTGCTCCGATTTTCTGCTGGCCTGTGTGACCGCTCTTCAGCTTTGCCGGCTCGCACAGCATTTCCTGTGTGGAGCGCTAACTGCTTTACCAGTGTAAGTCTATGAGACTCGCAACAAATCTCCATGGCTTTATTTAGCGAAAACTACTTCCATTTCTCTCATATACCCTCAAGTGAGCCTGCTAGTCTGATTTCAGGTCACATCTAGAAGAGGACCGGAGCTGCGATGTAAACCAGGGAAACCTGTGATCTCTAACTATTTCAATACATTTACAAATCTGCATATGAAACTGGGAGTGATTAGAGGGGGAAAAATATCAATGATACATAGACTGTAAGGGCGGCGTTACACAAAACGATATATCGTGCGATCGCACCCGCCCCCATCGTTTGTGCGTCACGGGCAATTCATTGCCCGTGTCGCACAAAGTCGTTAAACCCCCGTCACACGTACTTACCTCCCTAACGACGTCGCTGTGGGCGGCAAATGTCTCCTTCCTAAAGGGGAGGGACGTTCGGCGTCACAACGACGTCACACAGCGGCCGCCCAATAGAAGCGGAGGGGCAGAGATGAGCGGGACGTAACATCCCGCCCACCTTCTTCCTTCCTCATTGCCGGCGGGACGCAGGTAAGTTGTTCGTCGTTCCCAGGGTGTCACACGTAGCAATGTGTGCTGCCACGGGAACGACTGATAACCGGAGCACAGAAGGAGGAACGACATTATGGAAATGAACGACGTGTCAACGAGCAACGATAAAGTGAGTATTTTTGCTCGTTAACAGTCGTTCGGAGCTGTCACGCGGTACGACATCTCCAACAATGCCGGATGTGCGTCATGAATTCCGTGACCCCGACGACATATCGCACGACATATCGTACCGTGTAACGCCGTCCTAAGTAAAATACTCCCCCCAAAAGGAACAAATTTACCTCCCGATGGCCAAAAGTTGCAATACCTCCCAGAGGAACAAATTCACCTCCAGACCGCCAAAAGTTGCAATACTTCACGAAAGGAACAAATTCGCTTCCAGATGGCCAAAAGTTGCAATCCCCCCCCAGGAACAAATTCGCCTCCTGACATAGGAGGCGAATTTGTTCCTTTACGAGGGCATTGCAACTTTTGGTCGTCTGGAGGCAAATTTGTTCCTTTGGGGGCTATTGCGACTTTTGGCCATCTGGAGGCAAAATTGTTCCTTTTGGGGGGGGGGGGGTATTGTAATTTCTGGCTGTCTGGAGGCGAATTTGTTTCTTGGAATGGGGTTGGGGGGGGGGGGAGATTGCAACTTTTGGCCAAAGGAGGCGAACAAAAAAATTGGTCATTTATGAGAAAAGAAGAAAAAAAGTCTCATAAGCTGATAACCAAAGTATCGAAAATTGCTGTATTTTTGGGACTTTTTAAATACTTTTGTAGTTTAAACAAAATGGTGTCACTTCTGTGGGGAGACAGGAGCTGACTGTCACTATTCGAGGGAGCTGTGGATGTGGCTTGTGACCCTCTGAGATGTGAATGTGTCTCTTGAGGGAAGAGAGGTTGTAATTATTGATGAGTGAGCACTACCGTGCTCTAGACTTATGATCAGTTGGACTGTCGGAGGGGCTCTACGTGTACCAAGTGTACTGAAAGTGAATGGGGAACGCTAGAATTTTCCTTGGACGTTGAACCACATGTTGAAGTTCTTTCCAGGCATGTGGTCTGAAAAGTATTCCCCATCTGTGTAGTTCCTGATAGCAATCTCTCCTGTCCTGCTCTGATCTGTTAGATTCTTGTGGGACAGGAACAGAGAGCAGTCATCTTCGTGATCAGGAAGGACACGGTCAGCTTTCTTCTCAATAAAAGTCTGCCTCCGGATTATAAAACACACACACTTTTTAACACGTAAAATATATCTTTGTACCGTGTTAGCCAGTAGAGATAAAAAAAATTGTTTAAAAGAACAGAGAGTCCTCAGTGGTTGATACCTTTTTAATGGCTAACTGAAAAGATGGTAATAATTGCAAGCTGAGACCTGAGTAGTCTCGAAAGCTTGCAATTATTACCATCTTTTCAGTTAGCCATTAAAAGGTATCAACCACTGAGGACTCTCTGTGCTCTTAAACAATTTTTTTTACACTTTTTAACAAGAATTTTTCTATACTACCGAGTGCAGTTCCCCCCCCCCCAAAATACAGCAATTTCTATCACTTGTGTTATGTCAGTAACGCCTTAAAGAGGATTTCTCACCAACAAAATTAATTTAAAAGTTGATTTTAACCAATAGATCTTAGAATAATAATAATTTCCACAATTCGATGTGGTTAAAAAAAAAAGTCCCAGTGCTGAAATCTTCCAATATGTGCCCCTGCTATGTACTGTGTAATGGCAGTGTCGGACCAAACAGGGACATGGTCTGATCATACCACATCTAATATACAGAGATCACTGTTGTATCTGATTTTTTTTCTTCAAAGCATTTTCCTGCCTGTTTTTTTAAAATATATTTTACCTCATTGAATAATTTGCGATCCAGTGCTGTAATGTTTGTGGGTTTTTTTTGTTTTTTTTTACTAGAGATGTTGTATTTGCCATTAGCCCTGTTTTGGACTACATATAGCAATTTATTAAAGGGGATGTTTCCTTTCAGTAAATTAATGTCCCCGGCTGCAGGTTACTGAAAAAAACTCTCAATCGCTGCTCCCAGCGTCTGGCATTGGCTGCGCAGTTGACATCACGAAGACAATAGGGCAGCCAATCTGTGAGCTCAGCCTCTCAGCATGGACTGAATGTCCACTCTGGAAAAATGCTTGAGTTCCCCATTGACTTTCATTATACGCTGTACACGAGGTGTGCCTGTCTGTGTGTCCAGCTGCTCGTTAAGAGTACAGAGTACTTGAGCATGGTAGTGCTCGCTCATCACTAGTTGTAAAGCAACATGCGTATAATACACATAGGACAGAGAAACATTAACAATAGATATATCACCTCGCTATTCTAAGGACATGTATGAGCACCGTGTCAAGCACAATATAGTAATTAAACAATTATGTGCTAGTAACATAGACTATAATAAATGGTCAGACCTACTTCAAAAAGTGCAATGAAGACCACATTTATTTAAAAATAGTTTTATTATTTTAAGAATTAAAATTTATATAGAGGTAGTAACCACAAATAGCCACTGGGTGGCACCACACTACTGTGATACAGAGGTATCTACACTACAGTTCAAACGTTTTAGGGTCACTTAGATATTTCCTTATTTTTGAAAGGAAAGCATTTTATTTTTTCCAATGAAGCGAACATTAAATTAAACAGAAATACACTCTATACATTGTTAATGTGGTAAATGACTATTCTAGCTTCAAACGTCTGTGTTTTAAAGCAATATCTACATGGGTGTATAGAGGCCCATTTTCCAATAACAATCACTCCAGTGTTCTAATGGTACATTGTGTTTGTGAACTGTGTTTATAAGGCTAATGGATGCTTAGAAATCCCTTGAAAACCCTTGTGCAAGTATGCTAGCATAGCTGAAAAGTTTTGCTGATTAGAGAAGCTATAAAACTGACCTTCCTTTTGAGCAAGTTGAGAATCTGGAGCATTAAATTTGTTCATTCCATTAAACTCGCAAAATGGCCAGAAAAAGAGAACTTTAATGTGAAACTCAACAGTCTATTCTTGTTCTTAGCAATAAAGGATATTCCATGTGAGACATTTGCCAACAAACTGAAGATTTCCTACAATGGTGTGTAATACTCCCTTCAGAGGAGATAACACAAATAGGCTCTAACCAGAGTAGAAAGAAGTGGGAGGCCCCGCTGCACAACTGAGCAACAAGACAAGTACATTAGTCTCTAGTTTGAGAAATCGACGCCTCACAGGTCCACAGCTGGCAGCTTCATTAAATAGTACTGGCAAAACACCAGTATCAACATCTACAGTGAAGAGGTGACTCCGGGATGCTGGCCTTCAGGACAGAGTGGCAAAGAAAAAGCCACATCTGAGACGGGCTAATAAAAGGAAAACCTTGATATTGGCAAAAGAACAGACATTGGACAGGAGAAGATTGAAAAAAAGTCTTAAGGACAGACGAATCGGAGTTTGAGGTGTTTGGATCACACAGAAGGATATTTTTGAGAACAACTGAAAAGATGCTGGAAGAGTGCCTGAAGCCATCTGTGAAGCATGGTAGAGGTAATGTGATGGGCTGGGGTTGCTTTGATGCTGGTAAAGTGGGAGATTTGTACAAGGTAAAAGGGATTTTGAATATGGACTAAGGAAGGCTATCACTCCATTTTGCAACGCCATGTCCCTGTGGACAGCGCTTGATTGGAGCCAATTTCATCCTACAGCATGAACTATTTAGGGAAGAAGCAGGCAGCTGGTATTCTATATGTAATAGAGTGGCCAGTCCAGTCACCAGATCTCAACCCTATTGAGCTGTTGTGGGAGCAGCTTGACCATATGGTACGCAAAAAGTGCCAATCAAGCCAATCCAACTTGTGGGAGGGGCTTCTGGAAGCATGGGGTGAAATAGCTACAGATTACCTCAGCAAATTAGCAACTAGAATGCCAAAGGTCTGCAAAGCTGGAATTGCTGCAAAGGAGCCTTCTGTGACAAAAGCAAAGGTTGAAGGAGAAAATTATTATTCCAAGTAAAAATCATTATTTCTAACCTCGTCAATGTCTGGACTATATTTTCTATTCATTATGCAACTAATTTGATAAAAGTATGATTTTTCATGGAAAAGACAAAATTGGGTGACCCCCAAACTTTTGAACTGTAGTGTACATCTTGGTGATCAATTACCCAATACAACTGCATTAGCGTTATGGTAACATAATGATATGGGGAGTATCCTGCTCTCTAAATATGGCTGAAATCTACATATACACAATTAACAATGCAGTTGATTTATTAGTACCTGTATCAGGAGAGTGGCGCCAATGTCCCAAACACTGGTTTCGGCGCGGTGCCTACCTATTCTACCCAAGTGCATTAAAATTATTGATATTGATCCCTCCACTTCTTCTTTACACCACAAGGACTGTTTTACTCAGTAGGAAATGTTTTCCCTATTGTCTCCTATCAAAAAAACTGGTCTGCTCTTTATCATAAGGTGTCCTGTAGTCCTACCAAATATGGTAAATCCTATAAAATTTCAATGTACAATCTGAAATCTGTATATAGTAGAAACTGAAGTGTATAATCTAAAGCTAATGACATGTACATTTGTGATTTCAGCTCTGGATCTCCAGGAGGCAAGGTAATGTGACGAGATATGTCTTGCCCATCTTCCCTTGTGACTTTTATAATTGTGGGTTCTGTTCATAATCCGAGCCATGATGCAATGTCAGATCTGCTGTGTGAGATGTTGGAAGCCCTGGCACCAATGTAAACAGACCATTTATTTTTATTAATGGTGGTGTCACACACAGCGACAACGACATCGCTGCTAAGTCGCCATTTTCTGTGACGTAGCAACGACCTCAACAGCGAGGTCGCTGTGTGTGACACATAACAACGATCAGACCCCTGCTGCGAGATCGCTGCTCGTTCTTGAATATTCCAGGTCATTTTTTGATCGCTGCTATCCCGCTGCGCCACATGCATCCGTGTTTGACACCGCAGCAGCGACGGTCGCGACGACTTTGAAGGCAGTGACGTAGGACTGAAGGCAGGACAAGGGCGTGTTTTTGCGGTGTATTTTACAACTCCCCCACGATTCCGATTGGTGGTCAGAACAGCGTTCCGATTGGGTAACTTGCCGAAGGCGTTAGTGATTTCATTCTTTAAGTTCTATTCTTTGTTCCACGTAGTAGAGTCTCTGTCTGGTATCGCTAGTGTGTCGTTCTTTGTGTCTTCCTTTGTTTGGCACTGTCACCCAATCAGGCGCCGCTGTAGTGATCACCAATCTGAACAGAGGGGCGTGAAAAGAGGCAACGCAAAACATGTCTAGGGGTAAACACCACTCCTCTATCAAGGTCTGAGTCGTCGCACGGCGACACGTGTGACACGTCCCAACGACCGTCGAGGCCGTTATGATCGCTGCTCCGTCGCTGCTTAAAATTACATGTTTGACAGCTAACTAGCGATCATGTAAGGTCGCTGTTGCGTCACAGGAAATGGTGACGTAACAGCGACGTCGTTGTGTGTGAACCCAGCTTAAGTCAGCTATTCACAAGTGTCTTCCAATAGTTCATACCCACCAACTCCTGCATAACTGTGTTTACAGAGCTTATCTAAATCACAAGCTCTCTTAAATTCACCTACATCTGTAAACTTCCTATCCTGCTGCAGGGGCAATCGGATATTTGGCCTTTTAGGGCTAGAGTCTCTTCTTGTACTTTTCATACTCTTTCCAAGCACTGTGCTCACTATTGGTTTTATGCTGCCAGTGTTTGCTGTAAACGGGATTGCTCAAGTTTAAGCATTCAAAATACCATTCTTCTCACCTTGCACAATAGTGTTTGGCTCTAGCTGTCTTCCTTCCATGCAGTTACAAGGTGAAATGTTCTGTAATTATTTGGTTACTCACTTACAAAGTGTTTTGGGTAAAAATAGGGAGTGATGACTCCATAGAAAGTGCAGCCTGCAACCCACCACATGAAACTGGTCTCCACAGAGACCATAGGGGATAGCAGTGAGGGAAGGGGAGAAAATACGTGACCTCCTGTACTTTAAAGGGAATCTGGCAGCAGGTTTTTGTTATGTAATCTGAAGATGGCACTAGATAGAGGTTCAGAGACAGAGTTCAGTAATTTCATTTTATTACCCTTTGTTTAGTTATAGAGAAGGTATTCTCACCTTTTGGATTATCATTGCCCGGACTACACTAGTCCGACCACCCCCCCTCCCCCTCTGTTTAGCACCTTTCTGTCTATAGACTTTGTACATAGAGCCTGGTGAAAGTTAACTTTCTGAGCTTTGCTGGATCTAAAAACTGTCATAACTGCTGTATCTAGTAAACTAAACGATATATTATTGGATTTGGGATCTTTCTGCCAACATCATGCTGCTCTCAGATAAGGTAGAAAAAACCTGCTGACAAATTCCCTTTTTAATGGCATGAGAGCCATTTGCTCAGAGTATCTTTCATATTAAGATATTTAGAGACTTGTTTATATTTAGCCATGTGAAAATCGTCCTGAATACTGAATATTTATGAAATCTGTGATATATATACTCCTTTTTGTAGTCAGTGGTCCAAAACCCTTCTTATCAAACCTGTAAATAGAGCACAACTACAGAGCTATGCTTATTGTGTAATCTTGTGTTTTTTAGTCTTCCCCTGCGACTACAGTCACCTCTCCAAACACTACTCCATCCAAGACTGTAGACACATCGCCACCTGTTGATCTTTTTGCAACTGCAAGCGCTGCATCTCCCATTTGGTAAGCCTACTCTATTTTGGGCTCAGTGTAAGCTTGGTATGTTGGGGTTTTGTTGTCATTTTATCAAAATTTCACTTACAACTACAGCGTTGTCTATCGTCCTATTCATTCACACATTCAAATGAATGGTTTGTGTGCATTACATACAATTTATGTCCTATATGCCCAATTTTCTGTTTCACAGCTTCAGAAGCTGCAAGATGAGACTATTCATTTTTCTTGCCTGATCGCTTCAAACACGCTATTCTACTCCACTTTTAATAATCTTGACCAAGTGGTAAACTCTGTATTGTGATTAGGATGGAAAAGATATGTATATTATATCTTAAAGGGGTATTCTGGCGAGATAAAAATTCTTTTCACTGTACCTGTCCTCCTAAACTATAAACCTGACATGCACAGTGCTGTTTCTGTAACTGTAATACAGTGTGATACTGCAGCTGCTCCTTGGTGCCCCATCTCCCCTCTGGGATATTACATAACCCATCAGGTTGAGTGGCCTGCTCCATGCTGTTGGTAACACACAACCCGCTGATATATTTTTCTGTTCTGTCGGTGAACAGGGGTCATCATCCCGTTCCCACCACGCACACTGTTCTCTGACCGAAGTGAAGCAGCTATTATCAGGGGGCTATGTGTACCTAACACCATGGAGCAGACCTCCTTATGTGTGATGTAATGTCCCAGAAGAGAGGGGGAGCAGAAAAGTGCAGCTCCTGTGTCACACTGAATTTCAGGTACAGAAATGGCACTGAGCGTCTAATCTTTATAGTCAGGCAGGGCCAATAGATAAAAACAAATATTAATCTCCCTGTAGTACCCCATTACTAAACGTTTAGTCCCTGAAGTGCCACTCACCACTTGCAAATCTGTGAAGGTTTGCTGGCTTAAAAAAAAAAGTAAAGATTATTCATTTTAATAACTACATAGGGAAAAATATAGAACAATTAGGAATAAGCAGAGGGCCTTCGATTCACATAGACTGGCATTTTATATGCCTATATTAGTGAAGGTAGCTCAGGAGTACGGATCACCAAATTCATTGAGGCTTGCACCTCCTAAGGATCTTGGCTTGTTGCCAACCGATGTACCACTGCCAATAAAACGTACTCCCAGTTGTGGCTGGCATACGTTTCCGACGTAATTTTCATCACTTTTGTTGCACCAATTATGATGAATTTCTCAGGCACACTTGGCCATGCCCCTTCCAAACTACCCTTTTTGAAAAAAAAAAAAAAGTTGTCCAGGACTGGGGTAATGTCACGTAAAATTTTCACAAACCATTTACTACATTTCCAACGCATTTCCACCAAAGTTTTAACAAAAACTGCTTGATGAATGAGGTCAGGGTTTTTATTTCTCCAGGTCTTTTCCAAATCCATATTTGTGGGTAATACAGTACCATAATCCAGTCACCAAATTTCCATAATGAACTTTGTATGTGCATTAACGACACACAATATTGAACCCTTCATAACTAAGTGGGAGCTGTTTGCTTGGAAGAGCGAAAGGTGCAGGTCACCAGTGCCAACAGTTGCTTAGCTCTTTGCTTATGGAATCAATACATTTTTGATCCCAGCTGAAACCCATTCCACGGCATGGTAGAAACAAATCCTCTGATTATATTCAGTAAATGAATTGTGTTCCAGTCAATCAGATCAATATACAAATAAATGAAACATATATTTACCTTTTTAAACTTTTGACTTGTCCTTTTGCAGTTCAGCAAAGCTCTCCAATGATCTTCTGGATCTACAGCCAGACTTCACCTCTACCGGACAGGCGGCATCTGCTGCTCCAGGAGCTGCCAGTGCATGGGGAGGTAAACTCAACATTCATATTATTTATTTATTTTTTGTTTTTTCCCATCGACCCTCAGGTGCTTAGTTGTGAGGTGCTGTTGAAGAGGTTATCCAATAATATAATTAAATGTTTCCTGTCACCTAATTCAAATGGTAGCCTTCTAGTCATTTGTCAGAATGGTCTGCAGTCAGAAGAAACACTGTTCCCGAGACCTGTGTCTCATTAATAGATAAGCTGTATCGTAAACATACTAAAGTTGCTTTGAGACAAGAAATCTGTGGAGAGAAAAGCGCATATAGGGTCTTACCCCAGTATATAAGGGGTGGGCGGAGGGTGAAACTACTCACCAGATGTCGTTGTGAGAGTCACAACAACTGTAATCGCATGTAGAATCTGATCCAAGGCTGCAGCCACCCGAATTGGCAGATAACAGAGAGCAAAAGAGAGGGGTGTTTGATACTGCGCCAAAGGATCACAGGAACAGATGTTTAGATTAATGCATCTTTATTTCATCCAGGTCTACGCGTTTCAGGAGCCACTGCCCCCTTCCTCAGGACCGTCAGGAGAGACAAAACATCAAATCTTTTTTTTTTTTTTTTTTTTTAATACATAAATAAATAAATTAGTGGAAAGTATGCATTCTGAAACAACAATTAATAAGAGTGTAAACCCATATCATATAATAAATAAAATATATATTTTGTTTTGTCTCTCCTGACGGTCCTGAGGAAGGGGGCAGTGGCTCCTGAAACGCGTAGACCTGGATGAAATAAAGATGCATTAATCTAAACATCTGTTCCTGTGATCCTTTGGCGCAGTATCAAACACCCCTCTCTCATGCTCTCTGTTAAAGTTGCTTTGAGACATGTGTGATAGGAGAAGAAACAAATCTTTTTCTTGGCTGACTGCGCAGAGTACTGAGGCTGGGGAAAAATTCTTTGTGCGCAGTCAGCTGAGCAGAATATTTCTCTTCTCCTGTCACTCACTTCTCAAAGCAGCTCTGGTATGTATGCCTATGATACTGGGCTTCTGACAGTTGAGACAGAAGTCAGCCGTTGTGGTATGTATGCTTATAATGCTAAGCTTCTGACAGTTGAGACAGAGGTCTTAAGTGCGGTATATTTCTTCGGCGCTCCATTGGGAGACCCAGACGATTGGGTGTATAGCACTGCCTCCGGAGGCCACACAAAGCAATTACACTAAAAAGTGTAAGGCCCCTCCCCTTCTGGCTATACACCCCCAGTGGGATCACTGGCTCACCAGTTTTCAAGCTTTGTGCGAAGGAGGCACACATCCATGCATAAGCTCCACTGTTCAGTCAGCAGTAGCTGCTGACTATATCGGATGGAAGAAAAGAGGGCCCATACTAGGGCCCCCAGCATGCTCCCTTCTCACCCCACTTGTGGTTTGTAAGGTTGAGGTACCTATTGCTGGTACGGAGGCTGGAGCCCACATGCTGTTTTCCTTCCCCATCCCCCTGAGGGGCTCTGAGGAAGTGGGATCTTTCCGGCCACCAAGCCCTGAGGCCGGGCTCCATCCACAGACCCATAGAACCTGCTGGATGTGGAGCGGGAGTGCCGTTCAGGGACAAGGCCCTGCAACTTTCAGGTACTCTGTGTCCCCGTATGGCAGGCCACGCACACTCCAGGCTTGCTGGGTGTGCTAGTGCGCCGGGGACTGTAGCGCTGTGCGCTGGGCTTATAGTCCCTGCAGATTACTGGGGGACTTTACGTGTGGGGACCGCCGCGCCGACCGCCCCTGGAGCGGCGGCGCAGCTGCGACTTGTAGTGCGCCGGGGACGCGCCGACCGCGCTTTTACGGCGGCGGCGCTTCTAACTTTAGTCCCCGGCTTTTGCGGCCTAGCGCCGCTTCGTTCCCGCCCCCACCCTGTCACTCAGGGACAGGGAGAGACGCTGTTCTATAGCAGCGCCGAGGGCTGGAGCCTTATTTGCATTCTCCAGCCCCCTTTACTAGACACAGTGGGCGCCGGGTTCCCGCTCTTGTCTCGGGCACGCCCTCGGCCCGCCCCTCTCCTCTGGACGCCGGCAGCCATTCCGGCACGCAGAGCGGGAAAACGGAGACACTGAGCTACCAGCACAGGATTCCGGCGCCACACACCCGCTTTTCTGCGGGCGGTAAGCGGCAACTAAAGTGCTGACCCACTAATGCCGAAGTGTCCTGTTGTACTTTTGTACGGTCGCTATTCAGGATGCAGACCTAGAAACAGCAGCAAAAGATCAGGGGTGCTAAAGCACAGACTCTATATGCTGCTTGTCTTGCATGTGCTGCAGTGTCATGTGTCCTTTATGCTTGTATGCTTTACATTGCACTGTAAGGGCTATTCTTGGCTGTCTACCCGCCTAGATGGCTAGACAGCGGCAGCAAACAGCAATGGTGCTAAGGCACAGGCTTTCAATGCTGCTTGGATTGCATGTACTGCAGAGTTTATTTTCATGCTTGTACATTCACTGCATGTCGCTATTCTTGGCTAATGCTCCTTGATGACTAGACAACAGCAGCAGAAAAGCAAGGGTGCTAAGGCACAAGCTTTCAATGCTGCTTGGATTGCATGTGCTGCAGTGGTTATTTTCATGCTTGTATGCTATACATTCACTGTATGTCGCTTTTCCTGGCTAATGCTCCTGAATAACTAGACAACGGCAGCAGAAAAGCAAAGGTGCCAAGGCACAGGCTTTCTATGCTCCTTGTACTGCATGTGCTGAAGTGTTTATTGTACTTCATGCTTGTATGCTATACATTGCACTGTACGGTCGCTATTCTTGGCTAATGCTCCTAGATGGCTAGACAGCAACAGCAAAAAAAAAAAAAAAAAAAAGCATGGGTGCCAAGGCACAGGCTTTCTATGCTGCTTGTACTGCATGCGACTGTTCCAGGACCCCCAGTGTGTGCAATTACTCAACGGGGTCTCTGCTACAGGTGGCCAAAAGAACCACCTGTGATCCCTGTCCAGGGACAGGGACGGAGTTGCAGTTTCCGCTGATATATTGTCTGTGACTATGACTAACATCTTACAGACTTTGCAGTCCAGACAGACCTTGGGCAATGTTGATTCAATGCCCCTGGCCACCCTGATTTCGCAACAAATCATGGCTCCAGGAGGGTCCCATGCATCCCAGGGTGCAGGCTCTGACACGGACGACAGTCCCAGACGGCCTAAGCGAGCTCCCTAAGAACGGCCCTCGACTTCATCACAGTACTCTCTGTATGATGCGGCAGACGTAGCTGTTCAGGACTCTGATCCTGAGACCGCTCTCAATCCGGATACACCGGATGGTGACGCTATAGTGAATAATCTTATAGCGTCCATCAATGGGAGGTTGGGTATTTCTCCCTCAACTCCTCCAGTGGAGGGGTCAGCTTCACAGCAGAAGAAATCCCTATTTCGGTATCTCAAGCGTATATTGAGTACTTTTCTGGTCACTCTGACTCCAGAGAAGCAGTCCAGGACCACCACGCTTATCCCGATAAGCGTTTCTCCAACCGTATTGAGGATACGCGTTGTCTCTTCCCCCCTGACGTGCTCAAGCGCTCCAAGGGTGGATCCCCCAATCTCCAGGCTTGCGGCTAGATCTATAGTTGCAGTGGAAGATGGGACTTCAGTTAAAGATGCCATTGACAGACAGATAGCCCTATCGGCGGGTCGGTTGCCCCGGCATTCGCAGCCATAGAGGCACTCCAAGCTATTTCAGCTAGTATTGCGCAGAGGGACGCGGTCACATGTACATCTTGGCCGCAGTAGCGTCCTTCACCTCGCAATGTCGGCATTGCGACTCAAGCTGTTTATGCTGTCCTGGACTCTACGAGCCGTACGTCAGTGGCGTCCGCCAACTCCGTGTTGTTACGCTCCTAGTGTTAAGGGATTGGAGCAGATGCTGCTTCCACAAAAGTGCTTAACCAGATTGCCTTTATCTGGTGCCAGACTGTTTCGTGAGCGGTTGGATTAAATCATTCAACTGTCCAAGGGTACGGATTCTTCCTTACCCCAGCTATCAAACAAGACCCATCAGGAGAAGGGACAGTCGAGGTTTCGGTCCTTCCCAGGCTCGGGCACGTCCCAATTGCCCTCGTCCAACAGGACTCAAAAGGCTCAGAGGGGCGCAGGTTCCTGGCGGGCTCAATCACGCCCGGAGAAGGCAGCCGGAGGAACCGCTACCAAGGCGGTTTCCTCATGACTTTCAGCCCTCTCTCTCCGCGTCCGCGGTCGGTGGCAGACTCCCCCGCTTTAGTGACATTTAACTGCCACAGGTCAATGGCCGGTGGGTGAGAGACAGTTTGTCGCAAAAACTTCCTCACCGGCCGAGCCGAGGCTCTTCTGCAGGCAGTAGGAGTCGTAATCCCGGTTCCTCCTCAGGAACAAGAGACACTTTTTACTCCGATCTGGTCGGGGTGACAAAATAGGACGACTCCTTCCGTTCCGTTCTGGACCTTAAACTGCTCAACAAGCACGTGAAAACCAGGCGGTTCCGGATGGAATCCCTCCGCTCCGTCATTGCCTCAATGTCTCAAGGAGATTTCCTAGCATCAATAGACATCAGGATGATTATCTCCACGTGCCGATTGCTCCAGAGCACCGGCGTTTGCTACGATTCGTTATTGAAGACGAGCATCTTCGGTTCGTAGCCCTACCCTTCGGTCTGGCGACAGCCCCACGGGTTTTCACCAAGTTCATGGCAGCAGTGGGACCACTCCCGCACTCTCAGGGTCACCCTGTGATCCCTTACTTAGACCATCTACTTGTCAAGGCACTCTTTTAAGAGGCATGCCAACACAGCCTGAACATGGCGCTGGAGACTTCCCAGAGTTTCGGGTGGGTCCTCAACTTTTCAAAGTTAAACCCAATCGCTGGCATATCTTAGCTTGGGGTTTCACACTCTCTCAGCGATGGTGAAGCTTCCACTGGACAAACAGCGGTCACTACAGACGAGGGTGCAGTCTCTCCTTCAAGGAGACACCTCATCCAGAGGCAGTCCCTTTCACGCAGTTTCATCTGCGTCCACTTCAATAGAACATTCTTCGCTAATGGGAGGGGAAGTCGATGTCCCTACACAGGAACGTCCCCCTTTCTCAGACGATCAAGGACTCTCTTCAGAGGAGTCCACTCTTCAGATCAATTGTCTGGAGCTCTGGGCAGTGCATATGGCCCTGCATGACTTCCTGCAGTGGCTGGAAGGCAAACAGATCCGAATTCAGTCGGACAATCCACAGCGGTGGCATACATCAACCACCAAGGCGGACTACGCAGTCGGCGAGCCTCCCAGGAAGTCCGCCGGATTCTGCTAGGGGTGGAAGACAGAGCATACACCATATCCGCAGTTCACATCCCGGGCGTAGAAAACTGGGAAGCGGACTTCCTCAGTCACCAGGGCGTGGACGCAGGAGAATGGTCTCTGCACCCGGACGGGTTTCACGAATCGGCACAACAGCAAGGTCCCGGTTCTCATGACGATCAAAGAGCTCTGGCGACAGGCATCTCACGGTCGGTCAACCGTGGGCACTACCAGACCGGCCAGACTTACTGTCCCAAGGGCCGTTTTTCCATCTGAATTCTACGGCCCTGAACCTACTGTGTGGCCATTGCGTCCTAGATCCTAGTGTCCTCAGGATTATCCCACGGGGTCGTTGCCACCATGAGACAGGCTATGAAGCCCACGTCTGCTAAGATCTACCACGGAAGTGGAAGATTTTCTTTTACTGGTGTTCTGTACAAGGAGTGTCCCCCTGGCCATTGGCATTGCCTACTTTTCTTTCCTTCCTGCAATCTGGGTTGGAAAAGGGCTTGTCGCTCGGCTCCCTTAAAGGGCAAGTCTCGGCGCTATTGGTGTTTTTTTCAGAAGCGTCTAGCACGACGTCCGCAGGTACGCACGTTCCTGCAGGGGGTTTGGTCATATCGTCCCCCCGTACGAGCGGCCGTTAGATCCATGGGATCTGAACAGGGTACTAGTTGCTCTCCAGAAGCCGCCTTTCGAGTCTCTGACGGATGTTTCACTCTCTCGACTATCACGGAAAGTGGCCTTTCTGGTGGCGATCACGTCTCTTCGGAGAGTGTCTGAGCTAGCAGCGCTGTCATCCAAGGCTCCCTTCCTGGTGGTCCACCAGGACAAGGTAGTGCTGCGCCCCATTCAGGAGTTTCTCCCTAAGGTAGTATCCTCTTTTCATATTAATCAGGATATCTCCTTACCTTCTTTTTGTCCTCATCCGGTTCACCGGTATGAAAAGGATTTACATTTGTTAGATCTGGTGAGAGCACTCAGAATCTACATTTCACGCACGGCGCCCCTGCGCCGCTCTGATGCACTCTTTGTCCTTGTCGCTGGCCAGCACAAGGGGTCGCAGGCTTCCAAAGCCACCCTGGCTCGATGGATCAAAGAACCAATTCTTGAAGCCTACCGTTCTGCTGGGCTTCCGGTTCCATCAGGGCTGAAGGCCCATTCTACCAGAGCCGTGGGTGCGTCCTGGGCATTACGACACCAGGCTACGGCTCAACAGGTGTGCCAGGCAGCTACCTGGTCGAGTCTGCACACTTTCACCAAACATTATCAGGTGCATACCTATGCTTCGGCGGACGCCAGCCTAGGTAGAAGAGTCCTGCAGGCGGCAGTTGCCTCCCCGTAGGGGAGGGCTGTCTTTGCAGCTCTAACATGAGGTATTTCTTTACCCACCCAGGGACAGCTTTTGGACGTCCCAATCGTCTGGGTCTCCCAATGGAGCGCCGAAGAAGAAGGGAATTTTGTTACTTACCGTAAATTCCTTTTCTTCTAGCTCCTATTGGGAGACCCAGCACCCGCCCTGTTGTCCTTCGGGATTTTTGGTGGTTTTTCGGGTACACATGTTGTTCATGTTGAATGGTTTTTCAGTTCTCCGACGTTACTTCGGAGTGAATTTGTTTAAACCAGTTATTGGCTTTCCTCCTTCTTGCTTTTGCACTAAAACTGGTGAGCCAGTGATCCCACTGGGGGTGTATAGCCAGAAGGGGAGGGGCCTTACACTTTTTAGTGTAATTGCTTTGTGTGGCCTCCGGAGGCAGTGCTATACACCCAATCGTCTGGGTCTCCCAATAGGAGCTAGAAGAAAAGGAATTTACGGTAAGTAACAAAATTCCCTTCTTTCAGACTACAGCCAGTCCTTACACGTGACTAGGATGGGATGCCATTTGAATTGTGTGACAGGGGGCCATTTTATTGCAGGGGTTCTAGGAGAATTCATTCTCAATCAGAAATGCCATTTTACCATATCTCATTCTGAGAATCCATTTAGAGGTTCTAGAAGATTGTAATAAAATGGCCTCCATCACATTAATGTAAATGACATCCCATCCTAGTAATTTGTCAGGACGGACTGCAGACTGAAGATTCTTATCTCCTGAGACCTGTTTTTGAACTCATATGAGCTGCATTACAAGTACCTCAGTCAGCGGCCGGCTGTAATATGTGAAGAAATATTTTACCTCCTGTTGTGTTTTGAAGAGATCTTCCACATTATCCCCATCAGTCTGACCGCTTTTATTGTTCATTTTTTTTTTCCAATTGGGGGAAAAAACATTAAGGAGAATGAACCTGGAGATACCCACCTTTACCCCTACCCCCCGCTGTGCTCAGCAAGGTAGAGATATATGCCTTCATACATCACAGCCTGTGCTCCAGAACTGCTGTCTGAGGTACATGTGATACAGCTCTTGCCTGACATACAGTTTCCTGGGTGCTATATATACTTTGGCTGTAGCTTGTATTGACACGTGAGTAGGATGGGCCGCAGTTTGCATTCTACTCTGGATGCTATTTTATCTTATTCTCCAAGAAACCCTTCAAGTGTCATCTGTTTTTGTAGAATATTGCAAACAAAAGTAATTGAGAGTGTGTCAAGAGTAGAGATGAGCGAACCGGCCGTGGTTCGGCTCGAGTTCGGTTCGCCGACGGAGGTCTCGTTCGAGTTCGGTTCGGCGAACCGGTTTGGCGAACCGCTCGAACCGCATAGGAAACAATGGGAGGCAATCACAAACACATAAAAACACCTAGAAAACACCCTCAAAGGTGTCCAAAAGGTGACAAACAACTCACAACACAACACAAACACATGGGAAAGTGACAATAACAAATTCTCATGCGAAAACAAAACAGCATTACGAGGAAAAAGAGGACGAGACACAGATATAGGCATGGCATGCCCTTCTAAAATCATCTAAAACACCGCAAGGTGACTCCAAGCAGAGTCTCCCTTTTTTCCAAAAATTGGGCCACACAGACATCCACCCCTTCAGTGGCAGCACTTGTGCCCCAGCTGTACACTTCACAGGTAGATTTGCGTCAAGCACATTCAAAATACACAAGCATTTACTCTCCCCAGGATGACACAGGGGTAGTAAATTTTTTGTGGATCCATGACTTGTTCATTTTGATGAACGTTAGTCTGTCCACATTGTCACTGGACAGAAGCGTGCGCTTATCTGTCAGCACACACCCATCAGCACTGAAGACACGTTCAGAGACAACGCTGGCAGCTGGACACTACAAGATCTCCAAGGCGTAAGTGGAGAGCTCTGGCCATTTTTTCAAGATTTGAAGCCCAAAATGAGCAAGGCTCCAGTTGCAAAGTCATGGCATCGATGTTCATTTGGAGATACTCCTGTATGATCCTCTCCAGCCGTTGACTATGTGTCAGACTTGTTGTCTCTGGTGGCCTTGCAAAGGATGGTCTAAAAAATTATGAAAAGATTCAATAAAATTGCTGTTACCAGCACCAGATATGGTGCTGCTGGTACGGTTAGACTGTTGAAGATGACGAGACCGTCCCATGTTTGTCGAGTTACAACTGGGAGATTCACTCCGTGCACCACGGGTGTTTTGTGGAAAAGCCGAGTTAAGATCGAGTAAGAGCTTTTGCTGATACTCCTGCATACGTGCGTCCCTTTCTATGGCTGGAATTATGTCACAAAATTTGGACTTGTACCGGGCATCTAATAGTGTGGCAAGCCAGTACTCATCATCACTTCTAATTTTAACAATACGAGGGTCATGTTGGAGGTAGTGCAGCAAGAAGGCGCTCATGTGTCTTGCACAGCCATGCGGACCAAGTCCACGCTGTTTGTGGCATAGAGGTGCTAACCGTTCTTTCTTCCTCTGACCTCTCCCCCCAACCTCTTTCAATTGAAATTTGACCAAGGTCTCCCTCATCCGCTGAGTCTTCCATGTCCATGGACAGTTCGTCCTCCATTTCTTCATGTTCTCCTGCACCTTGCTCAACATTTCGCCTGCTACCATGCGCCCTTGTTGATCCCTGTCCCCCATGGTCCCATGCCTGCCGCCTTGGTGATGAACGTCTGGACCTTGGTGATGTTGTTGTCTCTTGCGCATATGAATCCTTCTGTAGTTCCTCCCCTTCTTGTTGTCCCACCCCCTGACTCCGAATAGTGTTTAGCGTGTGCTCCAGCATGTAAATGACTGGAATCGTCATGCTGATAATGGCATTGTCAGCGCTAAACATATTCGTCGCCATGTTGAAACTGTGCAGAAGGGTGCATAGGTCCTTGATCTGAGACCACTCCATCAGGGTGATCTGCCCCACCTCTGCATCTCGTTGGCCCAAGCTATACGTCATGACTTATTGCACCAGGGCTCGGCGGTGCTGCCACAGTCGCTGTAACATGTGGAGAGTGGAATTCCAGCGTGTCGGCACATCGCATTTCAGGCGATGAACCGGCAGGCCGAAAGACTTCTGGAGCGATGCAAGTCGCTCAGCTGCGGCGGTTGAACGGCGGAAGTGAGCAGACAGTTTTCGTGCCCTGTTCAGAAGGCCATCTAGGCCGGGATAGTGTGTTAAAAATTGCTGGACAACAAGGTTCAACATGTGAGCCATACAAGGCACGTGTGTCACCTTGCCCAGGCGAACGGCCGCACCCAGGTTTGCAGCATTGTCGCACACGGCCTTACCAGGCTGCAGGTTGAGTGGAGACAACCATTTACCAAACTCAGTCTCCAGAGCTGCCCACAGCTCAGCCGCTGTGTGACTCTTATTTCCAAGACATTTCAAGACAAAGACCGCCTGATGCTGTTGCACTCTGCTGCCAGCATAGTAATGAGGGGTGCGGGATTCCTTCTGCGCAGTTCCAACGCTGGTGGCCTGACCAGGCAGGCTTAGGGCGGAGGTGGAGGACCCAGACGAGGTGGAGGATGCAGAAGCAGTGGCGGAACTTGGACAGACAGAGGATTGACACACAAGTCGTGGGGACGGCAAGACTTGTGCAGCAGACCCTTCACCATCTATCACCATAGTTACCCAGTGCCCAGTCAGCGACATGTAACGTCCCTGTCCATGCTTACTGGTCCAAGTATCTGTGGTGAAATGCACCCGTTCACAGTTTCTCAAGGAAGCGGAGATGTTGTGTGCGATATGCTGGTGTAGCGCAGGCACACCTTTCTTAGAGAAGTAGTGGCAACTGGGCATCTGGTTCTGGGGCACAGCGACAGACATAAGGTCTCTAAAATCCTGTGTGTCCACCAGGCGGAAAGGCAGCATTTCGGTAGCCAAGAGCTTACAGAGGGATAAAGTCAACCTCTTAGCTTTGTCATGGGTCGCAGGAAATGGCCTTTTATTTGTCCACATCTGAGGGACAGAAATCTGGCTGCTGTGTGGAGACGGTGGTGAGTAGGGTGTCCCGGGAAAAAGCAGGTTTGTGAAGAAAGTGCAGGCGTAGACATGATGTTGCCTTCATCCAACGTTTGTGCTGTCTGTCTGAGAGAGCTGTACACACGCACTTGTTTCCCCTTCCAAACCAACTGACGACCTACCAAGCAAACTGCCTGTTGCGGTTACAGTGGTAGAAGTTGTGCGTGGAAAACCAGGTGTGACAGCTGTCCCCACAGTCCTAGAAGATGAAGAGCGCGCGGATGCACTGGAAGGGGCAGACGGTGGATGGTCCGCTCCGCTAGGCCGCATTGCAGCACGGTGAGCTTCCCACTGGGACATATGATATTTATTCATGTGACGATTCATGGAAGAAGTTGTCAAACTGCTGAGGTTTTTGCCTCTACTAACAGAATCACGACAAATTTTACATATCACATGATTTAGGCGATCTTTTGCTATGTCAAAAAAGGACCAGGCTAGGCAAGGCTTAGAGGGCATGCGACCTGCTGAGCCACCCAGACTAGTGCTCAGAGGCAGAGTGGTGGCTGAGGATGCAGTTGTAGACGTGCTACCAGTACTCCGACTGTCCAGGAAGGCGCAAGGTAACTTCGTCGTCGGTAGCATCCTCCTCCACCGCTTCTGTTGACCTCCTTGAGTGCCTGACTGTGGGTTGACAGTAGGTGGGATCTAGATGTTCCTCATCAAGCGTTGTGTTTGCACTACCCTCCCCCTCAGACCGAGCCTCTTCCTGCTCTCAACGAATATTTAAGTTGTCATCCCAATCTGGTATCTGCGTCTCATAGTCATCAGTATGTTCCTCATTGTCTATTACAGCAGGTGTTTCAGTTTGTGACAAAGGGTCAACATTATGCTCAGAAACTTGGTCCTCACGGCCTGAATCAGAGTCACAAAGGTTCTGGGCATCACTGCAGACCATTTCCTGGTCTGTACTCACTGTAGCTTGGGAGCAGACCTCTGATTCCCAGGCTATAGTGTGACTGAACAGCTCTGCAGACTCAGCCATCTCTGTTCCACCATACTGTGCAGGGCGGATGGAGACTTCAGAGCTGGGAGAAAGCAAGTGTGATTGGGATGACAACTCAGAAGACTGGTGTTTTTTGGATGCGGTAGTTGAGGTGGCGGAGAGGGCACTTGTTGGACCACTTGAGATCCATTCAAGCATTTTCTTTTTTTTGGGCAACATCTACCTTTTGTTCCAGTTGTTAGTGTTCGTAAAAAAGTGAGCACATCCGATTGTCCACGGAAAGTAGTAGGCATCTTACTTTTGCTGGAAGATGGCCTATCTTCAGCAGATGTTAATGGAGCTTTGCCACCTTCCCCACGGACGCAACCTTTTTTTCCTTTTCCAACACGCCTGTTCCCCTTTCCACCAGCATCTGTCATTTTGCCACTCATTTTGCTAGCGACAAGTATGTCCACTTAAAATGTGGTAGTAAAAATTGAGAGGTGGTGTAGATTGCAGCGGTGGTCTACCTTTATTGACAGCAGAATAAACAGTAACTATCCCGGACAATGAAACTATGGCCCTTAAAATGGCAGCACAGTTTGCTAGTATAATAGCTTTGTAACAATGAGCTTGAGTGTGCAATGCAGAGGTGCTGCAAATATCTTTGCACTAGTGGGACACTAATAGAAGTCCAACAGCCACTTTTAGGATGCCACTAAGTTTCCTCAGTGTTTGGTAGTATAATGGCTTAGTAACAATGAGCTTGAGTGTCCAAAGGGCAGGAGGGTACAGTGGCCAGGTTGTGGGTCAGTGTAGAGGAAAGGAAGCCTCACTTTCTATCCCTTCTAATGGTGAAATGCAGCAAGGAACTCCCTGACCTTAGCTACACAGACTCTCTTATCTGTAGCTGTTAAAAACTCTTTCCACGGACCTGACTGTCACCTATGGCTCTGAGCCTGCTGTAATTAGCCCTTACAAGGGCTGAAAGAAACTTCTATCCCTATTCTGTTTAGCGCTGTGTGTAGAGCGTACACAGCAGTATCGGAGACAGGAGCTACGCCAGCGGTGACTAACACCCAGACGCAGAAGAGATAATGGCGTCCAGACGGGCAGATGCCTTTATTTATAATGCAGGGGCATGTGATATGGACATTCTATCACACATGCCGTTGCTTCTCTGGCTAAAAGTCCACTTAGCTGTGTGTGTGTGTCTGGGATTGGCTGACATGCTGGCCCGCCCCACTACACGCGCGCTTAGGGAGGGAAGGAAGAACAGAAAAAAAAATGGCGATTGCCATTATCCCTGCAGCAGTGATCTGAATGCGCTGTTCCCGTACACTATATGCTGAAATTACATAATCGTGTGAGTCACAGAGTGACTTACACTATTACAGCGGAAAGCCAGCTAGTAATTAGCTTGGCTTTTTGCTGCTAGAACCGTTCTCGAACGTAACTAGAACTATCGAGCTTTAGCAAAAAGCTCGAGTTCTAGTTCGATCTAGAACAGCCCCCAAAATCACTCGAACCGTGAACTGGAGAACCACGAACCGCGCTCAACTCTAGTCAAGAGTACACTAGGACCTGCTGCTAAGCACTGGATCGACCGTATGACACTATTTGTTTGTTTTTTTGTTTGTTCTTTTTTTACTTTTGAACTAGCATATGGAATAGCAGAAGTTGATGGTTGTTTAACATCTTAATATCCTATGACTGTTATATCTATCAGGGATTTTGGAGCAGGCTCAGAAGTAGAGCTCGCTTCACATTATGGCAGTTGTCAGATTATATAGCTGTTGTATGCCTGTCACAGCAGTGATTAGCACACCCGCCAGTTGCTGTTATTCTCCTAATTGCCACTGTCTATTGCTGATATTAGATCAGGCGGCCATCAGCTTCTCTGTGACGTGATAAGGAGCTGATGGGTTGCAATGACATCTGTGAGCTGGCTGAAGGTCCCCTTTATCGCTATTCACTTCCTGTGTGTGTAATAAATATACCTACACTATTCACAAACAGGTAGAGATATTTGGCTTTGAGATGAAATTTATGGAAAATGTGAAAAATTCACGCTACTTTATCATGAAAATGGGGCATTTAAGTAGAAGCAGGCAATTATGATTTAATCTTAAACAGTTTATTGAAACAAAAAACAACAGTGGTGGGTATACCCCCCCAATGTCAATGTCTCAATAACTTCTCAAGTGGTTTTGAGCATCAATTACCGCTTGTGTGGTGCCCCTGAGGTGTCAGGTGCCATAGGGTATTGCCTCCAGTTACAGGTGCAGTACTTATCCAGGGTTCCTGTGAGACCAGTGTCGGTAAACACTAAACACCATTAAAAACACACACATTTCTTTGCCCTTTTTCCAGACTGGGTAACAGGCTAGAGACGGATCTGATGGATGGCCACCTATTGGTCGGGGCTTATCCAATCCCGCTAGTCAGAAACCTGGGAAGGGGAGGGGGATAGTCTAGACAGTTGACAGGGACATTGAAAAGTCAATCAGGAGTTGATGTTGAGTCAGAGAGGGTGTGAGGAGACTCGAGTCTAGTGAGAAACACGAGAAGTAACATCGATGACCTAAAGGAGTACAGTCGCCCTTGGAAGTACAGTGTCAGTACTCACAGGGCCGAGCACAGGCTGGGTGCAAAGCCCTAGTTCAGGAGGACACTTTAGGCTTGCCTGTTAAATCTGCCAGGTGAGGGGATCATAAAGGTTCCTCACCGACTTTAGAGTTCTTTGCACAGCAGCAAAGAGGGAACCTGGGAACTGGGACCGAGGTCCAACCCATTGAGAGGTTCAAGCTGCCTGCCATACGGACCAGGACTGTGAGACCAGGAGGGGACCCCAAAGCGCTTCAGGCCATGGGGAACCGCCAATTACAGAAGGGTGCATGGAGGAAGAGCTCACCAGGTCATAACACCGGGATAAAAGGAACATAGGATCCCCTGAGACCCACATTGGCAGAGACCAGCACCAGGCGGGTGGCGGTACCACAGAACCAGTGAGTAAAGAACAAGTGGAGCTGCAGTCCCTCTGTCGTCTGAATTCTTCCCGCACCTCTGCATTATCAACTTACCATCATCATTCTTCCCTGGGGCTTAGCTCTACTTGCGGAGGGCCATAACATGCAAGCTGCTCAATACCAACAGCCCCAGCCGTGAGAGACTACGCAGCGGCGGCTCCCTCATATAGCCGCGTACCGAAAGTGGCGTCACAAAAGACTTTATTTTCTTTTTACCTTTTTTTTTTTTTTTTTAATTTTTTTTTCGTTTATCATTTTCAAGCGACCACCATGGCCACGGAACCGGGCACCGGCCATCCATGACACGTCCCCGTGATTCAACGCCCAGAACAGAGTACCCCACAGGCCCTGGGGTGTGTCACTTGACAACGACCTCTCCTGCTGTTCACAAGTCAAATTATTGTCTGCTGACTCATGGCATCCCACTCTTCTTGAAGAGCAGTCGTCGGGTCATTGAGGTTCTGAGGTACAGCGTTATGAGCCTCTACACAGCAACTCATGTTTTGTATGGGATTCAGGTCTGGAGAAGTGCAGGCCACTCTTTGAGGTGCCCCAATCTCCATCAGTCATTGCCTAATGATGCAACGTCAATGAGCTGGAGCATTGTCGTCCATGAAGAATAAATTATACCTGCGTTGTTAATGCAGAGACACAATTACTGGGTTAATGATGTTATTCAAGTAGTAGTGGTTTGTCACTGTACTATTCACAAAGTGTAGGGCAGTTCTATATTGACTACACACACCTGCCCACACTAACTCCACCAAAGGTCATCTTGTAACAACAATAGCTGATGCATAGTGCTCTCCTTGACATCTCGAACATCGTTGGCGACCATTATTTCTGATCAGCGTGAATTGACTTTCATCAGTTAACAGCATTAAGACCCAGTGGTCCCTCATCCAGCAAAACGATGACGACTGTGCTTGATAGTGTGGTCAGGAACCCTTGTATGTCATCTAGCACACAGACTACGCTGCTGTAAAGGGCTTTGAATTTTTTTGACGTGACACTTGGGTGCCTCTCATCTCCCTTTAAATGTGCTTGGAGTTGTATAGCGTTCATCATCCGATTCTGAAGGGTATTGTTCACAAGGAAGCGGTCATCGGTGAGGAATGTAGCAAAGGACGTCCACTTCTATGCCTTTCTGAGTCTCTTCCAGTCTTTCTGTATCTCTGTTGCAACCTGCTGATGACACTTTTTGATTCTCTATGCTCGGCAGCCACTTTCTCTGAGAACATCCTGCTTGAAGTCTCGCAATGGCAAGATACTGTTGATCAATTGTTAGGTGTCGTCTTGGTCTTATAATGTCAAAATGTGAACAGCATTATGAGGAGGACTGTTTAAAAACCAATTGTGATTGAATTCTGAAATTTATTGACCAATTCATGGATCAAACGCCGGTTGTGATTTTTTTTCCATTAAGCTCCTTGTTAGAGAACAGCAATTTGTGAAGAAAGTGCTGAAACATCGAACGGTTGGACATGTGCATTCAAAAGTTTAGAGAGAGTCACATTAAGATCACCTGAAAAGGTTACAGTGCATTATAGGTCACCCTGAAAGCCACGCCACATATCCCCAACTTTGTGTGCGATGTATGTATGTTGGTGTCGGTGTGTCTTACAGCCCAAAAAATATGTATGATAAATAAATATTGCTGTGTGTTTAATGATGGGTTATAGCAGCTTTTTTTTTTTTTTTTTAAAAGAAAAAAAAAACTTAAAGCAATGATTGCAACCTAGACAAGATGTGGACATATGAATAAAGAAATGTGTAAAATGTGTACATTTTTTACAAAGTATTTTTTTCATTACTTCCTTTATTTCCCAGAGATCCAGTTTAAGTGTTGGAGTTGCAATATTAGACTCAGGTTAAGGGGAGCAATTTTTTGGGAAACAAAAGTTTGTTTTTCTGATCTTCCAACCCTTTTAAGTTAAATCTTTTTTTTTTTTTTTTTTTTTTTTTTTTTTTTTAAATAATGGTAAACATTAGGAATGTTATCCGTTAAAGGGAATCTATCACCAGGTTTTTGCCACCTAATAGGAGTAGATGTAGGGACAGAGATCCTGATTCAAGCAATGTCACTTACTGAGCTGCTTTGTTTAATCAGCAGGAAATTATCAAAGCTATACTAATTTATCATTAAAGGAATAATTGGTCTCCTGCCACGTATTGAAGCATATTCATAAACTCTGCATAACCCCTCCCCGCCACTGATTGGCATCTATCTATGTACACTTTACATGGACAAAAAAAATGTCAATCATTGTTGTGGGCGGGGCTATAATGCTCCACCATCAACTTCTAGATCTGCAGCAAAGGGTGTTTTTTTTTTTTTTAAATCATGACAGCAAGTAACCACATAAGTGACACATTGCTGGAATCAGGATCTCTGTCTCCTACATTATACTGCTCTCAGATGCGGGAGCAAAAACTGGGTGACAGATTCCCTTTAAAGAGTAATTTCCATCCCAGAAAGTGATGGAATATTGTGGGATATACAATTTTTTTTTTTTTTTTTAACCTGTTAAGGTCTAAATGTCAAAGCCCTCATCAATTCTGAGATTACAGGTTATTGGTCAGCAGATTTTTGCTATGAAAACTGAGATCTGCATGATGTAGAGGCAGAGTCTCCTATCAGTAATATATCACATACTCAACTACTTGGTGCAGTTTTGATTTAAAATCCAGGTTTTTGTCTGCTGTAGATGTAGCAGTGCTCTGAAGGCGGAGTTGTGTATAAACCTGCCCACACCACTGATTGACAGATTCCTGTCTACACTGTACATTGTCAGCAAGGTGCCAATCAGTGGTGGAGCTGGGGTTACACGGACTAGCTGGACTGCCTGGCACTTGACACCTAGTCTTTGTAATGCTCACGGGTGCAAGCAGGAGTGGACCCACTGGGCCGCAGCATCGGCTCAACCTGGAGAGGCGTAATTTAAGCACCTACCGAGTACTCACCAGAGCCTCTGATGGTGCGGTTGCGCTTGGCTGCTGGTAGTCTCCCAGGAAGTCCTGGTACTGTGACAGATGGCCCCAGGGTTCGGGGTAGTAGTCAGAGAGTCTGAGGTGGGCAGGTGCAGCCGGGATGGCTGATGCAGATTGGACGGCTGGGACTGGCAGGTATGGCGGAATCGTCTGATATAGCAGATGTAGCTGGGATGACCGGTACCAATGGCTGCAGCTGGTATGGCTAGTACACCAGTCACTGAGGCTAGAGCGGGCATGGCTGGTACAGCGGGCACAGAAGGTAGAGCAAGCACATACTAAATTACAGATACGTGTTAGCACACAGTGTTAGACTCGGCAAATGGGATAGGACCTGGCAACTAGTAACTCATCTCTTGGGGTAGACCACTTTCCCAGGCATCTTCTACAAGGGCAGGATGCCTTAAATACCTAATAAAAGGGCCCAGCGTCCCCTAACCCGGAAGTATTTAAGACTAGGAACGCACGGGCTCTGGGAGCCGTCGGCAGGGACCAAAGGCACAGAAGCTACTGCTGGGCAGCTAGGAGGGGGAGTGGCAGCTTCACCACCATTGTAGGGGGGGGGGCAAGACAGTGTGGGGACTTTGGTAGCAGCGCTACATTCCTGCAGTGATACTCTCTTGCTGATAAAACACAGATTGTATTGAAACTACAGCAATCTGCTGAGCAAGGGACACATCCCTGGAATCTGGCTCTCTGCAACCTACTTTATCCTGCTATGTTTAATAGCAAAAACCTGCTGTCAAAATCTGCAGCGCACCTCCCATATAAGACTTAGAATTTGATATAATTATGATGCTAAAGCATGGCAAAATTCATAAATTGCTGTTTGTGTAGGGTTTCTTAAGTTTCTCGTGCTTTTATTTTGGATTCGTTTTTGCAGTTTGTATGTAGCATGAAGGCTATCAATTGAAACCACTTGTAAGAGACCTCCATTGTCATGTTCATCAAGACTTGAGGATGCTGCAGCCACTCCAGAGATGTCCTCTATATGCAGTCTCATAGTATTTCACTTCTGTTTAATTTTTGGGATACAATTATCCAGACTTTTTGTGTTCAGATAAAAGAAAAAAATGATAGAAGATGAATGAATCACATTTTAGGCATGATTAAAATAAATAAATAACCTACCTAAAATTTCTCTGTTGCCCTAAACGTGATACCTATGGTGGCTGGCAATCCTGTGGAATATGCTTGTCAGCTCATGTTTGATATTGTTAATTTATAATATCCAGAAATACACATCACTCCGAGAGAGATATGGTGTCAGAGTGGGGATCCAGGCCATAAATGCCGAAAGAGAAGAACTCTGAGCTCAGAGGCATGGAATTAATTGGTGACAGTTTAATGTGGTAATCCATTTACAAATAATTAACGTTTCGACCCCACGTTCTGGACCTTCATCAGTACATAACCGATTGGCATGGAAGGAGAGGTTCCAGGAGATGAGTGCGGTGGTAAAGCGACTGTAGTCATCCCGCACACATGACTATGGTCGCATTACTATAGGATTAGCACATTACACTTATTCATGGCATGCTTTTGAGTGCGGAGTTCTTCTCACTTGCTATTGTTCAGTTGTGGCTCACTGTTGGTAGGTATGACGGATAAATCCTACAGCGATGTGCTTGAATGTATTAATATTCCATGTATTTGGCATCACTATCCTTTCCTGTTTTCTTTTTCACCACTCTGCAGGTATTATGCAAAGTCTCTTCTTTTATCATACCTCTTACACTTGTTTTCTCTTTAATCGCTTGCTTAATGGATCACATGACAGATCTTTTGGGTGAGGGTGAGTAATGTTTTTCTTTCCGGCTGTGCCTTTCTCCGTGCCTCTTCTTCTGACCTAACTTTATCCCCCTTCCGTGTTGCATGCAGACTCTCTCTCTGCACCTTCTACTTCTCTTATCTCAGAGGCTCCTCAGCTTTCTGACCCATTTTCAGCTGAGCCCAGTGCCCTTCCTGCTGCTTCCACTGAACCTCCAGCACCCTCAGTGTCTCCGGCACCTGCCACTCTTAGTACTGCCAGTGCTGATGTCGATCTCTTTGGAGGTTAGTAAGGCTGTAGATGTCTGCTTTCCATGCATTCCCTTGTGTATCCTAGAATATAGTATTGTGTGTCAATGTCCCCTAGTGTAATCTTTTCACATTAAGACGATACCTAACATTGGAACATGCAGGTGTCGACTTCTGCGTTTGCTTCCTTTTCTACAAGTGAGAGAGCCTAAATGTTTCCACAAGGAAGTTATCCTTTCATGCTACATAGCAGGGTCACTAGATGGCAGAATATACACAGGACTGCTGCCATGTAACATTAAGGTGGTAGTCAATGAGATTTAAAAAAAAAATAAATAAAGGCTCATGTTCCTAGACTTCAACGTTACTTCATGTGATTTTCCAGAGGCATGGCTTGCTTGTTTCTGCGAGCCAGCCCCTGACCAAGGCTTATGACAGTTTGGATGCAGGTTTGTCCCTCTGGCATCCTCCACCTCCCTCCTTGAACGAGCTCATTCTCCACTGCCTGCCTGAACCTCTCTAACTTGTGTATGACCACCTGTTAAGGAGTATGGTAAGAGAACTCTAAGAACAGGAAGAGTCAATTGACAGGTCACAAACAAGCTGTGAAGGTGCATGCAGTGCAGAATGAGTGAGGGGGAGGAGATTCCATAAAACCCGCACACAGGCATTGATAACCCTGGATCAGGATACGTCCTACTTTAGGGGTTATGGCGTTTGTTGACACAAGAGGGACAGGGAGCACTCAGCAGTAGCAGTGCTGTGATTTGAAGTCATAGTGACAAGTAGTCAACGCGCATGAACTTGCGTACAGTCGTGGCCAAAAATGTTGGCACCCTTGAAATTGTTGCAGAAAATTTCTCCCAGAAAGTTAATGTAATTACACATGTTTGTCATACACATGTGTATTTGCTTTTGTATGTATTAGAACAACACAAAAACATAAGGGGGGAAAAAAGGCAAATTGGACATAATTTCATACACAACCTCAAAAATTGGCCTCACAAAATTGTTGATGCCCTCAACTTAATACACATCGCTTTTGAATAAATAACTGCAATCCATTGCTTCCTATAACAATCAACAAGCTTCTTGAATCTCTAAACTGGAATTTTAGACCATTGTTCTTTTGAAAACTGCTCTGGTCTCTCGTATTTGAAGCGTGCCTTCTCCCAACAGCAATTTTAAGATCTCTCCTAAGACTTTTTTTTTTTTCTATTAATTTCTGGGGGCTTGTTGAAAGTATTTTCAGGGTCATTGTCCTGGTGGAAGACCCCTGACCTAGGAAGTAAACCCAGCTTTCTGACACTAGGCACTACTTTGAGACCCCACATCCTTTGGTAATCTTCAGAGTTCATGATGCCTTGCACACAGTCAAGTTTGCAGAGGCAGGAAAGTAATCACAAAACATCTTTGAACCTCCACCATATTTGACTGTTGGTACTGTGTTCTTTACTTTGTAGGCCTCATTCCATTTATGGTTAACAGTAGAATGGTGTGCTTTACCAAAAAGCTATATCTTTGTTTCATCTGTCCACAAGACTTTTCTAGAAGGATTTTGGGTTAGGCTATGTACGCACTAGAAATGTGAATTTTCTCAAGAAAATTTCTTGAGAAACTTCTGGGAGTGAAAGATTTCCGGACCTCCGGAAAAAATCCGCACCAAATCCGCATGCGGATTTGCCGCGGATTAGCCGCGATTTTCCCGCGGGTGGTTCCCTGCGGATTTTGCAGGCTGTACTGCCGAAATCTGCAGGGTACCTGCGAAAATAATGGACATGCTCATTTTCTCAAGAAATTTTCTCGAGAAATTCTTCTCAAGGAAATTTCTTGAGAAAAATCCGCACAGTGCGCACAGCTATTTTTTTTTCTCATAGAATTTGCTGGGAAATGTCTGCACAAAATTGCAGACTTTTCTCAAGAAATTTCCGCAGCAAATCCGCGGGTAAAACGGTCTAGTGCGCACAGAGCCTTATGCACATACATTTGGACAAACTGAAGTCTATCTTTTTTATGTCTGTGTCAGTAGTGGTGTCTTCTTGGGTCTCCTGTCTCGGCATTTCATTCAAATGTTGACTAATAGTTTGCACAGATATTGATGCACCCTGAGCCTGCAGGACAGCTTGAATTTCTTTAAAACTTGATTTGGGCTGCTTATTCACTATCTATACTATCCTGCATTGCACCCTATCATCAATTTTTCCCTACCTTTCATGTCCAAGGAGATTAGCTACAGTCCCATGGGATTAACACTTCTTGATTTTATGTTGCACACTGTGGACAAAGTAACCAAGATCTCTAGAGATGAACTTGTAACCTTCAGATTGTTGATATATTTTTCAACAATTACAATTTTGGTTCTCAAGTCCTCAGACAGTTCTCTTCTCTTTCTGTTCTCCATGTTTGTACACAGACACACGTACACAGACACACGTACACAGACACACGTACACAGACACACGTACACAGACACACGTACACAGACACACGTACACAGACACACGTACACAGACACACGTACACAGACACACGTACACTACAGAAATTAAGTCAACTTCTTCCCTTTTTATCTGGTTTCAGGTGTGATTTTCATATTGCCCACACTTGTTACTTGCCACAGCTGAGTGTGAACGAGCATCACATGCTTGAAACAGTTGTTTACCCACAATTGTGGAAAGGTGGCAATTTTATTTTGTACAGTACATTTTTGGAGTTTTGTGTAAAATTATGTCAAATTTGCCTTTTTGTTCAAATTTGTGTGTGTGTTGTTCCAATGCACACAAAGGAAATAAACATGTGTAATTGCAATAATTTTCTGGGAATGATACTTCATTTTCTGGAACAATTCCAAGGGTGCCAACATTTTTGGCCATGACCTGTAAAAGAACATGAAGGGTGTTCTGAGCCGTTAAGCTTTTTGACACAATGTGGACTGAAATACTTCATCTCCCTGGGTTACCCCTTTTTAATGAGATTGATTCGTGCAAGGACTCTTCTGTAAAGTTATTGACCATGCAAGTATAAGGTTTCCGATTACGAACTCTGACCACCAACCTTCTCCGTCTGTTCCCATGGAACCATGATGTTCCTTAGGCTAAGGCGTCATGGCGATGTGTCTAGCGACACTGAAATTGCAGCATTGGATGTAATCTCCTATTGTGTCACTGTGCAACCTTTAACATACCGCAACACATCACAAATGTTTTCAAATGTGTTGGATTTACGGTCTCAGGTTGAACACAACACACTTGCCATTGACGTCAATGCAACATGTATAATTTACCTGCAACTTGGCTTTTTTTATTTACACCAAAATCAGAGTTCTAAACTAGTTGTGTGACAGTAAATCACACACTGTTTGCCGCAAGACACATCCCAATGGAGCCACAGCCGAAGAACCTGGTTATGATTCCATGGAAGAGAAAAGCAACAGTTTTCACGTTAATGCACTTTGTGTGGGAGAATTTGTCCGTCGCACAGTACTGACGTCCAGTTCAGAAATACTTATGAGGGAGTGTTCGTTCACATATATCATAGGCACAGTGCGGCAGGCGTGGCTGTATACATTATCCACAAGAACATATATTGCTGACAGTGTACCTGTAAGTTTCTGCTATCAACTATTCCATTTCAGCTGATGTGTTGTGCAGGGCCTTTATTTTTTTTTTGTATGACTAGAACCTATTAAGCAGGCTGGGAGTTGTGTAGTTTTAAATTTAAGCTGAATGTTCCATTGATTTTTTTTCATGATACTTTATTGTTCTAAACTTGACCTCTATCCTCGTGAATAAAGGTAAAAGAAAGGCATTTCATGTAAATACAGCTTATTGGGGAGACCTACTTTTAATATGCATTAAATTGTATTTACAAGTAAAGATGAGTGATTGCGTTGCGCAACGATGGTCCAGGTCAGTGCCTTCTGGCCGTGGACAGTAGCTGCACTAGTTTTCTGTCCTTCCTGATTCCTCGGTGCAGCATTTGATTCACCGACCTGGGGTGACTGAGCGCCAGCACAGCGAATCAGATGATGAGCCTGGATCCCAGAAGGTCAGGGCAGTTCCTGTCCACAACTTGAGAGCACAGACCAGGACCATGGACTGGAGGTTGCATGATGCGATAGTTCTGTCTTTGCTATTAGTAAATTGGACTGAAGACTAATATACCGTTTCCACCCATATCCTGTGCACCACCATTAACTTGAGAACGGCGGCAGCTATAGGCATAGAAGTGGTGTCTAGGTATAGTAAAGTAGCCATGCGCTACGCAATGAAATCACCTATTGCGCCACCTGGTGGAAAACAACGGAGTTAGCATTTTTATCTTGAAAACGGAACAAGATAGAGAAAAAAAGTGAATTACAAAATTGTAGGGTATCATCAATTCAATACGAATAGACACCTTGCGTACAGAAATGATATTATTTGAAACCCATGACCCCCACCCCCAAAACATTGAATGCTGGTCACGCATATGGCGCTCATTTAACTTTGATGCTCAAAGTGGCCACCATCAGCTGCAATGCACATCTGGACTCTGGACAGCATACTGTATCTTGCTGCACGTTGTGCAATATGGTAGGTGACTTGTTTGCACAAGCATCTGTGATATGTCATCGTAGGTCCTGCAATGTTGGTGGAGGGATCGCATACACCTGCTGTTTGATGGGACCTCACAGAAGTCCAATGGGGTCAGGTCAGGTGAGCGTGGAGGCCACTCCACGCAGCCACCATACCCAATGACTTGTAGGAAGGTCTCCATGAGGTATTGCTTCACGTCTGCAGCTGTGAGTTTTACACGTTGTAATCATAGCATTTCGGTATGCAAGGTGTTGATTCGTATTGAATTGATGATGCACTACAATTTTGTAATTTACTTTTTCTCGATCTCATTCCGTTTTCGAGATAAAAATGCTAACTGTTGTTTTGCACCAGGTGGCGCTATAGGTGGTTTCATTGTGTAGCACATGGCTACTTTACTATACCTAGACACCACTTCTATGCCTATAGCTGCCGTCGTTCTCAAGTTAATGGTGGTGGACACACTGTATACCCTAATGGAGAGCAAGTTTTCAAAGCTTCTGCTCTGGACTACTTCCATTGGCTATAATATTAATCAAAAAATACCTCAAGAAGGAATAGGTGTCTCTTTTTCACATTAAAAAATAATTTTTTATTCAGAAATTTTGGTTAAAATTACATCAAATGCATATTTATAAATACTAATAAAAGGACTGGATCGAATGCCCATAATACAGCAGCAGCGGTTAAACCAAAAATTACAACCTTTTAATTATTAGACCAACCAGTATGTAATATAATTTTGATGTTTTTCAAGAAATAAAGCATAAAGTGCAAAGTGCTTTTTCATTATAGAAAACACCAAACAATTGTAGAAAGGAAGGCATTTAAGTGAAAAACCGTTATAATGCAAGTGCAATAAACCGCAATGAATATTGCTGAATACAAAATACCTTAGAGATGGTCAGGGTTGTTAGGTATGCCGCAATATATTGGGATATATTGCGACATACCTAACAACCCTGACCATCTCTAAGGTATTTTGTATTCAGCAATATTCATTGCGGTTTATTGGCACTTGCATTATAACGGTTTTTCACTTAAATGCCTTCCTTTCTACAATTGTTTGGTGTTTTCTATAATGAAAAAGCACTTTGCACTTTATGCTTTATTTCTTGAAAAACATCAAAATTATATTACATACTGGTTGGTCTAATAATTAAAAGGTTGTAATTTTTGGTTTAACCGCTGCTGCTGTATTATGGGCATTCGATCCAGTCCTTTTATTAGTATTTATAAATATGCATTTGATGTAATTTTAACCAAAATTTCTGAATAAAAAATTATTTTTTAATGTGAAAAAGAGACACCTATTCCTTCTTGAGGTATTTCTTTTTCGCTCTATTGGGAGACCCAGACAATTGGGTGTATAGGCTATGCCTCCGGAGGCTGCACAAAGTACTACACTTAAAAGTGTTAGGCCCCTCCCCTTCTGCCAATACACCCCCCGTGCTCCCACGGGCTGCTCAGTTTTTTGCTTTGTGCGAAGGAGGTCAGACACGCACAGCACAGCTCCACAGATTAGTCAGCAGCAGCTGCTGACTATGTCGGATGGAAGAAAAGTGGGCCCATATAGGGCCCCCAGCATGCTCCCTTCTCACCCCACTCTTGTCGGCGGTGTTGTTAAGGTTGAGGTATCCATTGCGGGTACGGAGGCTGGAGCCCACATGCTGTTTTCCTTCCCCATCCCCCTCTGGGCTCTGGGTGAAGTGGGATCCTATCGGTCTCCAGGCACTGAGACCATGCTCCATCCACAACTCCTGTGGAGCCTGATGGATAGGAGCCGAGTATCGTTCAGGGACATGGCCCTGCATCTTGGAGGTACTCTGTATCCCTGTGGGGACCGCGCACGGCATCACCTCAGCTTTGCTGGGTGTGCTAGTGCACCGGGGACCGCGGCGCTGACCGGGTCTATATGTGCCATTACACACTCGGCGTCGCTGAGTGTGTTTATATGTAAGGGCTACCGCACTAACCGCCGCTGCCATGGGACACTGCGGCGCGGCTGGGACTTGTAGTTCGCCGGGGACTTTCACGCCGGCCGCGCTTTTACGGCGGCCGCGTTTATTACTAGAGTCCTCGGCTTCCTTGCGGCCTAGTTTACTTTTCTCCCGCCCTCAGCCCTGACAGGCAGGGGGAAGGGCGGGACGCTGCACGGAGCGAGCAGCTCTGAGGGCTGGAGTATGATTTACATACTCCACCCCCCTCACTGTGCACGGTGTGAGCACCAGTTCGCGCTCTTTCTCGGCCACGCCCACAGCTCCCTCATCTCGTCAGGACGCCGCAGCCATTCCTGTCAGCTCCACCGACGCTGCAGAAGAGGGACAAGTCCTGGGAGACCCCGACACGGTCTCTGGTGGCCTCACAACCGCTTTAGGCGGCTGGTAAGCAGCACCTGTTGGTGCTAGCCCCATGGTGCTGTAGGGTATTGGTACATTATTTGTGTATCATATATACTTTACACTGTATGAGCACAGTGCATTCTGGCTATATACTCAAGGAAAACTATAGCATGGCGCCCACAAAAGGCAGGGGTGCCAAAACACAGGCTTATTATGCTGCCTGCGCCGCTTGTAAGACCCCACTACCGGCAGGTTCCACTGACCCTCATTGTGTGCAGTGTTCGACCCCTGTGCCACTTCTTCAGCCGGAGCCTATGCTAAGAGGGGCCCAGGGGGAGCCACCTGTTGGCACTGTCCAGGTGACGGGGACTGAGTTTGCTAAACTCTCTGAGACTATGGCTAAGATACTAGAAGCCTTGCAGTCCAGGCCGGTATCTCAGCAACGGGACCCTGTTGAATCGTTGTTCCCGGGCCCCCCTCAGTTGGACCAACAATGTCCTCCCGGGGTATCTCCTACATCCCAGTCTCTGAGGGTTCTGACTTAGACCCCAGCCCCAGATTGACTAAGCGGGCTCGCTTAGAATTTCCCTCGACATCATATTGTTTAGGGTCTCAGCGGGGGGAATCTTTGGTTGATGATGCGGAGACAGCTGATCAGGATTCTGATCCTGAGAGCGCTCTCAATCTTAATACTCCAGACGGGGACGCCATAGTAAACGATCTTATTGCGTCCATCCATCAGTTGCTGGATATTTCTCCCTCAGCCCCTCCGGCGGAGGAGTCAGCTTCTCAGCAGGAGAACTTTCGTTTCAGGTTTCCCAAGCGGACACAGAGTATGTTTCTAGACCACTCTGATTTCAGAGAGGCAATCCAGAATCACCATGCTTGTCCAGATAAGCGTTTTTTTAAGCGCCTTAAGGATACACGTTATCCTTTCCACCCGGACGTGGTTAAAGGTTGGACTCAATGTCCCAAAGTGGATCCTCCAATCTCCAGACTGGCGGCTAGATCCATACTTGCAGTGGAAGATGGGGCCTCGCTCAAAGATGCCACTGACAGGCAGATGGAGCTCTGGTTGAAATCAATCTATGAAGCTATCGGAGCTTCTTTTGCCCCAGCATTCGCAGCCGTATGGGCGCTGCAAGCTATCTCAGCAGGTCAAGCGCAAATTGAAGCAGCCACATGCACGGCCACGCCACAAGTGGCATCCATTACCACCCAGACCTCGGCAATTGCGTCTTACGCTATTAATGCTGTCCTGGACTCTGTGAGCCGTACGGCGGTGGCGACCGCCAATTCGGTGGTAATCCGCAGGGCCTTGTGGCTACGGGAATGGAAGGCAGATTCTGCTTCCAAAAAGCGCTTAACCAGTTTGCCAATTTCTGGCGACGGGCTGTTTGGCGAGCGTCTGGATGAAATCATCAAACAATCCAAGGGAAAGGATACATCCTTACCCCAGCCCAAACAGAACATTCCCCAACAGAGGAGAGGGCAGTCGAGGTTTCGGTCCTTTCGGGGCGCGGGCAGGTCCCAATTCTCCTCGTCCAAAAGGTCTCAGAAAGAACAAAGGAACTCTGATGCATGGCGGTCTAAGTCACGTCCTAAAAAGAACATTGGAGGCACCGCTAACAAGGCGGCTTCCTCATGACTTTCGACCTCCTCTAGTAGCATCCTCGGTCGGTGGCAGGCTCTCCCGCTTTTGCGACGCCTGGCTGCCACAAATAAAAGACCGCTGGGTGAGAGACATTCTGTCTCACGGTTACAAGATAGAGTTCATCTCTCGTCCCCCGACTCGATTCTTCAGGTCTTCTCCGCCTCCCGAGAGAGCCGAGGCTCTTCTGCAGGCGCTGGGCACTCTGAAGGCAGAAGGAGTGGTGGTCCCTGTTCCTCTTCAGCAACAGGGCCACGGTTTTTACTCCAACTTGTTTGTGGTCCCAAAGAAGGACGGGTCTTTCCGTCCTGTCCTAGACCTGAAACTTCTCAACAAACACGTAAAGACCAGGCGGTTCCGGATGGAATCCCTTCGCTCCGTCATCGCCTCAATGTCCCAAGGAGATTTCCTTGCATCGATCGATATCAAAGATGCTTATCTCCACGTTCCGATTGCCCCAGAGCACCAGCGCTTCTTGCGCTTCGCCATAGGAAACGAACACCTGCAGTTCGTGGCACTGCCATTCGGCCTGGCAACAGCCCCACGGGTTTTCACCAAGGTTATGGCTACTGTAGTAGCGGTCCTCCATTCTCAGGGTCACTCGGTGATCCCGTACTTGGACGATCTGTTGATCAAGGCACCCTCTCTAGAGGCATGCCAACACAGCCTCGACGCTACCCTGGAGACTCTCCAGAGTTTCGGGTGGATCATCAATTTTCCAAAGTCAAATCTGACACCGGCCCAATCGCTCACATACCTTGGCATGGAGTTTCATACCCTCTCAGCGATAGTGAAGCTTCCGCTGATCAAGCAGCGGTCACTACAGACAGGGGTACAATCTCTCCTTCAAGGCCAGTCACACCCCTTGAGGCGCCTCATGCACTTCCTGGGGAAGATGGTGGCAGCAATGGAAGCAGTCCCTTTCGCGCAGTTTCACCTGCGTCCTCTTCAATGGGACATCCTACGCAAATGGGACAGGAAGCCGACGTCCCTCGACAGGACCGTCTCCCTCTCTCAGGCGACCAAAGCTTCCCTTCGGTGGTGGCTTCTTCCCACTTCATTGTCGAAGGGGAAATCCTTCCTACCCCCATCCTGGGAAGTAGTCATGACGGACGCAAGTCTGTCAGGGTGGGGAGCGGTTTTTTCTCCACCACAGGACTCAGGGTACGTGGACCCGGCAAGAGTCCTCGCTTCAGATCAATGTTCTGGAAATTCGGGCAGTGTATCTTGCCCTGAAAGCGTTCCAGCAGTGGCTGGAAGGCAAGCAGATCCGAATTCAGTCGGACAATTCTACAGCGGTGGCATACATCAACCACCAAGGCGGCACACGCAGTCGACAAGCCTTCCAGGAAGTCCGGCGGATTTTGATGTGGGTGGAAGCCACGGCCTCCACCATATCCGCAGTTCACATCCCAGGCGTGGAAAACTGGGAAGCAGATTATCTCAGTCGCCAGGGCATGGACGCAGGGGAATGGTCCCTTCACCCGGACGTGTTTCAGGAGATCCGTTGCCGCTGGGGGGTGCCGGACGTCGACCTCATGGCGTCCCGGCACAACAACAAGGTACCAACGTTCATGGCACGGTCTCAAGATCCCAGAGCTCTGGCGGCAGACTCCTTAGTTCAGGATTGGTCGCAGTTTCAGCTCCCTTATGTGTTTCCTCCGCTGGCACTGTTGCCCAGAGTGTTACGCAAGATCAGGGCCGACTGCCGCCGCGCCATCCTCGTCGCTCCAGACTGGCCGAGGAGGTCGTGGTACCCGGATCTGTGGCATCTCACGGTCGGCCAACCGTGGGCACTACCGGACCGACCAGACTTGCTGTCTCAAGGGCCGTTTTTCCATCTGAATTCTGCGGCCCTCAACCTGACTGTGTGGCCATTGAGTCCTGGATCCTAGCGTCTTCAGGGTTATCTCAAGAAGTCATTGCCACTATGAGACAGGCTAGGAAACCAGCGTCCGCCAAGATTTATCACAGGACGTGGAAAATTTTCCTGTCGTGGTGCTCTGCTCAGGATTTTTCTCCCTGGCCATTTGCATTACCTACTTTTCTGTCCTTCCTTCAATCTGGACTGGAAAAGGGTTTGTCGCTCGGTTCCCTTAAGGGACAAGTTTCAGCGCTCTCTCTGTTTTTCCAGAAGCGCCTAGCTAGACTTCCACAGGTACGCACGTTCCTGCAGGGAGTTTGTCACATCGTTCCACCTTACAAGCGGCCGTTAGAACACTGGGATCTAAACAGGGTGCTGATGGTTCTTCAGAAACCACCATTCGAGCCAATGAGAGATATCTCCCTCTCACGACTTTCGCAGAAAGTGGTTTTTCTAGTAGCAGTCACTTCTCTTCGGAGAGTGTCTGAGCTAGCAGCGTTGTCGTGCAAAGCCCCTTTTCTGGTTTTTCACCAGGACAAGGTGGTTCTACGTCCGGTTCCGGAATTTCTCCCTAAGGTGGTATCCCCCTTTCATCTCAATCAGGATATTTCCTTACCCTCTTTTTATCCTCATCCAGTTCACCAATGTGAAAAGGATTTGCACTTGTTAGATCTGGTGAGAGCACTCAGACTCTACATTTCTCGTACGGCGCCGCTCGGATGCACTCTTTGTCCTTGTCGCTGGCCAGCGTAAAGGGTCACAGGCTTCCAAATCAACCCTGGCTCGGTGGATCAAGGAGCCAATTATCGAAGCTTACCGTTCGGCTGGGCTTCCGGTTCCCTCAGGGCTGAAGGCCCATTCTACCAGAGCCGTGGGAGCGTCCTGGGCTTTGAGGCACCAGGCTGCGGCTCAACAGGTGTGTCAGGCGGCTACCTGGTCGAGCCTGCACACTTTCACGAAGCACTATCAGGTGCATACCTACGCTGCGGCGGATGCCAGCCTAGGTGGACGGGTCCTTCAGGCGGCGGTTGCCCACCTGTAGGAAAGGGCCGTTTTACGGCTCTCTTACGAGGTATTATTTTACCCACCCAGGGACTGCTTTTGGACGTCCCAATTGTCTGGGTCTCCCAATAGAGCGAAAAAGAAGGGAATTTTGTTTACTTACCGTAAATTCCTTTTCTTCTAGCTCTAATTGGGAGACCCAGCACCCGCCCCTGTTTTTTTGTGTACACATGTTGTTCATGTTGAATGGTTTCAGTTCTCCGAGTTTCCTTCGGATTGAAGTTACTTTAAACCAGTTTATAATTATTTTTTCCTCCTTCTTGCTTTTGCACCAAAACTGAGCAGCCCGTGGGAGCACGGGGGGTGTATTGGCAGAAGGGGAGGGGCCTAACACTTTTAAGTGTAGTACTTTGTGCGGCCTACGGAGGCATAGCCTATACACCCCAATTGTCTGGGTCTCCCAATTAGAGCTAGAAGAAAAGGAATTTACGGTAAGTAAACAAAATTCCCTTCTTTTTGATTAATATTATAATTTAAGGTGTTTTATACGAAATTTTTGATCATTTATTCCATTGGCTATAGCATAGCGCCACTAACAGAGTGGTCTTGATTTCTTTATTTCAGCAGACCAAGCCAATCCAACTGTTACGTGGCTGAACTTTGAACAAAAGTATATAATATTTCTATTTACAGGCAAACGTGGTTATTGGTCTGAAACCCCATCTCTGTCCTCTTTACTAAACTTTTGTATTTTCTGATTCTATGATCCAAAAGAGCTATCTGTACCCCATCCTTCAGTAACTTCTGTTATTCAATACCAGGGGCATATCCTTGCTTGAACACCGTAAGAGTAAAAAAAAAGAAATGTACTTTGCTCAAGCAAAGATATACATTAGTAGCTGGTAAGTAGTCTTGTGGTTGTGCTGCTAACCATGTGCATGGAGCCCTTATACAATATAAGCTTATTCTTTTTATCATGTGCTAGAATTGACTTATGCAGTCAGACAAAAGTACGCTTATTGTATAAGGGAAATGTAAAATGATTTTCTTATTTTTCTTCTTTTTCTCCCTCTTCTTTTTTTTTTTTTTTTTTTTTTTTTTATTTGCTTCCATTAAATCCCGTCACCCTAGATGCCTTTGCTGCTTCTCCTGGTGAAGCACCTGCAACATTAGAAGGGGCTGCAGCACCACCTCCCCCTACCCCTGTTGCAGCGGCTCTTGATGCATGCTCTGGAAACGGTGGGTTTCATAATCTGCTCCTTGTCGCCTGTCGGCATGCCTTGCATTGACTTAATTTAATTTTTGTTATTTACAATATACAAAGAGTGAATAGCAATTCATTGCAATAATGTAATTGTTGGTACTGCTTCCTTGGCATAGTCAACTACACATCCAGCAGTCTGCAAAAGCGAATTTTGAGATAGAGAGATAGAGAGATAGAGAGAGAGAGAGATACAGAGAGAGAGAGAGAGATACACATTTATTTTTAACGAACATCTATGTATAGTTTTATCTCTCAAAGTTGTTGCAGTGCCAGGAATACCATTCTATGTTGAATAATTGCTATTTAATGCTCAACTGTATTGTAATTGAACTTCTACATTGGGTTATAAAACTCTGTTCACACTCGGACCTCTAGGTTCTGATATTTTTTTTTTTTTTTTTTTTATTATTTTCATGGTAAGATTAGCAAAGCATGAAGCTCTAATATTGCAATCAGAAATTGCTGAAGCCCTGTCACACCCTAAATAAGAATATAGGCAGCAGCGGAGAGTGTGAGACAACAGGTCCATCAGTTCTAGCTGCTGTTACACAGACCCTATTGTGGACATGATCTAGATGTGTACATTGAAGCAGACACCATGATAGTCCATTGGAAGGGTGGATATGTTGTGCAATGCAACCAGTCATCTTTAGCACATCTGCTATCTTTTATCTTGTATCCAATATTGTTACAATTTCTGCAGTATGGCCAAAATATTTGGGATGACACAAATTTTTGGCTTTTGCAAAGTTTGCTGCTTCAGTGTTTTCAGATCTTCTAATTAGATGTTTTTATACTGTTTTATAAGCATTTCCTAAAGTTTTACACTTTTATTGACCAATACATAAAGTCTATGGAAAAACTCAATTCATGTTCAACCTTATTCTTCAAGACCTGGCAATTCACTCCAGCCTACTTTTCCCAAGCGAACCAGGAGAAATTTGGAGACCGTGCTTTTTCCTGCATAATGGAGCACCATGTTGCTGATAACGAAGTGGTTCGGTGAATAAAACATTACATTTTTGGGTCTTTGGCCATGAATCTCTCCAGATCTCAATCCCAGTAAGAACTTGTGGTCAATCCTCAAAAAGCGGGTGGACTAAGAAAAACACAGATATTGTGATAAGACAAGAATGGGTTTTCATCAGTCAGGATTTGGCCCAGAAGCGGATATCCAACAGGCCATGGAGAATTGCAGAAATCTTGAAAACTAAGGGTCAGCACTGTGAATAGGGGTTACTGGGCAGTGTGGTCTATTGATTGGTACTTTTATGGTGGCGCTTGTTGGTGGGTATTGCACTTTATTATGAGCTTTGGTTCTGAGCGGTCTTCTCCTCCTTGGTCTCCTTAGGATTACAGTTTGTACCTACGTCTGTTGTTTGTTTTTTGTTTTTTTGTTTTTTTTTCAGGGTTCTCTTGAGTATTTATTATATGAATTGTACCTCTTTTATATTGGTTATCATGTTATTTATGTAATCATGGCTTTGGTTCTCTGATTATATTTATGTTGTGATTTTACGTGTATGGGCACTAGAATTCCTAACTGCTTTGAGTGATTTGTTAGATTTACGATTTGTTTATAATGGTTATTGAAATCGTGTGATATATTAGAGACCACACTGCCTTTTTTTCATTTTTAGGGTTATGGGTTTTAAAGGTTTTTTGTGTTTTTTGTTTTGTTTTTTTAATTATTGAGTGTTTTTTGTTTTGTTTTATTTTGCTTCTATTTTTTGTGTATATAACTCATTGTAATTTTTACTTTTGTGTGTGCGGTTTTTGTTGCATCTCAGATATTAGAAAGGTCTTTTTAGTGAGTAGATCATATTCAGTACTGTATATTCATCAGTGTTTGAGCATTCTTAAAAATATACTAATGCTTTTTTTGTACTTTTAGTATGGGTCTTTAGGTCCAATATTGGTTATTAACTGTAAATATTGAGTCTTTGTATAAACCTGTTGTATTTTACAAAAATAAAAGTTTAAAAACATCTGAAATGCTTCGACTTGTACCTCGGTCACCATAGAAAAGTCAGAAGAAAATCTAACACTGAAGCAGCAAAGTTTGTGAAAACCCCAATTTGTGTCATACAGTTGTATATGTATATTTTACTGTTAACAAAAACTAAAACTCTCCTCCATTCATCTAAAGAAGGTCCTTCTCAGCGAGAGCATGGATTTCTACTAGCTGCATTTTAGATGAATACTGCTATCAAAATGTGTTCCTATATGCAGAGGATAAGTTTCCACGGGACAAAAGAGTGAAATTGGTCATGAAATCTGCAGCAGAGGGTGACATGATGCAGAATTCGGCTTTTCAGGGCCAGTTAATATGTGCCACAGCATGTGGATGAAATTTCAATAAATCTCATTCACAATGCTCCAACCAAAAATCTGGTGTGTACTGCCCCCTGGGAACATATCCTTCAGGTTATTCTTGCTGGTACCGAGTCACCTGATTGGAAAGACGGGTGGCCGATTTAATGGGGATGTCACCTTTTTAATTGAATTTATCATAGCATGAACTGTGTTCCTCATCCTTCGATGCAATGAGTTTTTATTCCTTCCTAACTTCTCCATCTGTTTTCCACTTTCTTCCTCCTAAGACCCCTTTGCCCCATCTGAAGGTAGTGCAGAAGCTGCTCCTGAACTGGACCTTTTTGCTTTGAAGCCAGCTGAAAGCAGCACTCCTGTAGTTACCCCTACGACTAGTACAACCACTGCGAGTGCTGCTCTCACCACCACTCCTTCTCCTCCTCCTCCTCCTCCTACTCCTGCTGCAGCAGTTGCTCCTACTACCACAACTGCCACTACCACTACCACCGCTGCCACCACAACTGCCAGCACTACAACAACTACTGCTCCTCCTGCTCTAGATATCTTTGGTGGTAAATGACTTTGTGGGTTTTTGATTGATATGTTTTTTTTGTTGTCCTGTTTATTTCTGTACCAGGTGATTTCTGTTTTCATTGCTTCATTTTGTTTTTCTTTCACCATTCATTGTAATATCCAGTTGAGCTTCCTGGCTTCAATTATTTTCAAGATTGTGTTTATGAGGCAGACATTGAAATCTCAAGTTTTAATATATGACCTATATAGTCATGATCTAGTAGGACATATTTACTGTCCTTTTAGTCATACTTATCACGTTTGTATATTGCAACTATAGCGGCTCACTAAAGAAAATTGGGGTTCATTGGGCACTTTTAAAGGGGAATACATTTTTTTTTTTTCCAGGCATTAATGGTTTTAAAATGAGACCTATTCTGCACCCCGCAGATTCAGCGCAGGCCGCTCTAGAGTTTTGGATATCGATGTCTGTCTGCTCTGTTCGGATGTTTCCGGAACCGTAGTAGCCTGCATTTGGCTTCAGCAGTCATTAGAGAAACAGTCAATGACTCGCTTAGGGCCATTTTACACAGACTGCTTTTTGCCGGATCCGGCGCACTCCAGTACAGTGTGATACAGTACAAAGGCAGCGCGGCAACTTCCGGGTCACATGCTCCGGTTACATGACAGCATGTGACCGGAGCTTGTCGCGCTGCCATTGTACTGTATACACTGTACGGAGTGCGCCGGATCCGCCAATCCGACAAAAAGCCGGATATGTGAAACAGCCTTTATAGTTTCTATTCATGTCTAGAAAAAAAATGTATTCAAGTGTCATTTAACTTTTTACATGGAAAATTACAGTGAATTTCCACCTTTTTATCTTGTGTTGACAAATTTATGTATAGCATGCACTAGAGAAAACATATGGCATACAGTTTGTTTCGTTTTTTTTTTTTCGGGGGGGGGGGGCTATATACTTTTAGTGTGTAAACACAAACAGAATGCGATCACTGGTAGTGGCTGAAGGAAGCCAGATCTATCATGATCTCTGCAAAAGATTTCATATTCTCCATCAAAAAATGAACTTGTATACTTTTACTGGTATTTTTTTAAATCATAGGCTTAAATCTGGAAATTCACTTTTAAAGTGATTCAATACTTGTGCATTTTTGTTAATTTTAGCTTTTAAATAAGGCTATAAAAGATTACAGACCGCCAACATGTTATCGTTAAAGTTTAAGGGAGCCTCAGTTTTTTTTTAATGGATACTTTTAATACACTGAACAAAAGAAAATATAATGCTGTATGCAGTTATTTTCTTTAGTCCCTCCAGTGCCTACCGGCAAAACGCATACTGTCTTCTAAAGTAGCATTGCAGTATATTATGTTTTTATTTTTTTATTTTTTTTTGTAAATTCATTCTGTAATTAGTCCCCAAGTAAAGCTACCAGTATGACATTGTTCCTTTCTCTCTAAAAAAACATGATATACTGCTCTTCAATTAAGTTATGTGATCTCAGGGTGACCCCCTTAGGAACTACATGGCTTTGTTTGCTGAACGAGGTCACCAAAGAGCAGGGAAATGACTACACTGCAGAATTATTAGGCAAATGAGTATTTTGATCACATGATGATTTTTATACATGATGTCCTACTCCAAGCTGTATAGGCTTGAGAGCCAACTACCAATTAAGTAAATCCGGTGATGTGCATCTCTGTGTAATGAGGAAGGGGTATGGTGTAATGACATCAACACGCTATATAAGGTGTGCTTAATTATTAGGCAACTTCCTTTCCTTTGGCAAAATTGGTCAGAAGAGAGATTTGACGTGCTCTGAAAAGTCCAAAATTGTGAGGTGTCTTGAAATTGCCAAACTTTTGAAGAGTGATCACGGAACAATCAAGCATTTCATGGCAAATAACCAACAGGGTCGCAAGAAGCGTGTTGGGCAAAAAAGGTGCAAAATAACTGCTCATGAATTAAGGAGAAGCAAGCATGAAGCTGCCAAGATGCCATTTGCCACTAGTTTGGCCATATTTCAGAGGTGCAACATTACTAGAGTATGAAAAAGCACAAGGTGTGCCATACTCATGGGCAAGGTAAGAGGCTGGAAAAACGACCACCTTTGAACAAGAAACCTAAGATAAAATGTCAACACTGGGACAAGAAATATCTTAAGACTGATTTTTCAAAGGTTTTATGGACTGATGAAGTGAGAGTGACTCTTGATGGGCCAGAGGCTGAATCAGTAAAGGGCAGATAGCTCCACTCTGATTTAGACACCAGAAAGGTGGAGGTGGGGTACTGGTATATAATAATAATAATAATAAATCTTTATTTCTATAGCGCCAACATATTTTGCAGCGCTTTACAATTCAGGAGCTTCCTATACAAGCAAATAAGTTATAGAAAATACAATAATTGGAGTATGGAAAAAGACAACCCTGCTCATAAGAGCTTACATCTACAATGCGATGGGGGGGGGTGTTAAGGTACAAGTGCTTATTTACAATGTCAGTCCATCCATCTCAAGGAAATGGGGGATAGATAATTGCTGCTTGGACCAGGTAGCCAGAACCTTGAGATAAATTTGGGTGCCATGGAGTTTGACGTGGGGTTCTATTCTGAGAAGACGTGGAGGGACTATGTGATTCGGCTATGGAGTGTATGGTATGGGCTGTGATCATCAAAGATGAACTTGTGGGACTTTTTCGGGTTGAGGATGGAGTGAAGCTCAACTCTCAGACCTACTGCCAGTTTCTGGAAGACAACTTCTTCAAGCAGCGGTAAGGAAAAAGGAAAAAGTCAGTATCGTTCAAGAAAAACATGATTTTCATGCAGGACAATGCTCAATCACATGCATCCAACTACTCCACAGCGTGGCTGGCCAGTAAAGGTCCAAAAGATGAAAAAAAATAATGACATGGCCCCCTTGTTCACCTGATCTGAACCCCAGGGAGAACCTGTGGTCCCTCATAAAATGTAAGATCTACAGGGAGGGAAAACAGTACACCTCTCGGAACAGTGTCTGGGAGGCTGTGGTGGCTGCTGCACGCAATGTTAATCGTAAACAGATCAAGCAACTGACAGAATCTATGGATGGTAGGCTGTTGAGTGTCATCATAAAGAAAGGTGGCTATATTGGTCACTAATTTTTTGGGGATTTGTTTTTGCATTTCAGAAATGTTTTTCTAAATTTTGTGCAGTTATCTTGGTTTACCTGGTGAAAATAAACAAGTGCGATGGGAATATATGTTTTTTATTAAGTTGCCTAATAATTCTGCACAGTAATAGTTACCTGAACAAACAGATATCCTCCTAAGATAGCCAGATCTAAAAAAAAAAAAAAAACACTCCCAACTTCCTAAAATATTAAGCTTTGATATTTGAGTCTTTTGGGTTGATTGAGAACATAGTTGTTGATCAATAATAAAAAAAAATCCTCTAAAATACAACTTGCCTAATTTTGCACACTGTGTATAGCTGCTTATGTCCTGATGCATCATGGAATTGATAGTAGCTCATAGAGGAAAAATAAAAAGTTAAATTTATGAATCGAGATGGGGTCTAAAGAGAAGTAACACTGAACTACATAGAAGCAAGTACACATGCATAAAAATACACAGTATGATACATTCATGTGAGGGTTGGAGAACATAAAACTGTACTGCTTCTTTAAATCTCTGGCCATGCAGGGGATACAGTTTTTTTCATGACAAAATGAAGCTCCTACTGCTATAACGAGGTATTAAAAAATCAATCTGCATAGAATTATGAATTTTAAAAAGGATCATGTTTAAAGGTGGAGATTCACGTAGCCTTGTGGATTTTCTACACTACTGTGATAAGATGGAACTTGAGGTTCAGAATGTCTGAAGTCATCTGTATGTGCTGTAATTTTAAATGAAATCTGCTTGCCAATGATTACCATGCAAGTTTTCTTTGCATGCCTCTTTCCCTTTCGAAACAGATTACTCATTCACTCCTCTGCTGTTCTAAGCACCATCGAAGAAATAACATTGCTTGTATTTGGTCTTAGATTTATTTGAGTCTGTTTCGGAGGTGGCTGCTGCGCCTAAGCCTGAAGTTGCACCTAGCATAGACCTGTTTGGTACAGGTAAAGCATGACATTTTTTCATTCACATTTTTGGCTCCATGAATTGTTGCTGCCCTTCTGATTTTTCTCATTGCTTATACTGATGCGGCTCTTGTTTTCTTTTGCTTTGGGAAGATGCTTTCTCATCCCCACCGCATGGGCCTTCTCCTGTGCCCGAGACTTCCCTCACTGGAGACCTCTTATCTGGTGAGTGCTTTTTTGTGTAAAGCACTTGAATGATATGTAGGCCTAATGGATGAGCAATAGTTGTCCATGTCTGTGCTCTTTAGGGTTTTAGAAACCCAGTTGCCTTGTAAGAACATCCAACAGGCCATGTCACTGCTCGTTGCTTTGTATCATTACTTTCATAATACATTTAAGGACATGAGTTGTCTGCAGTGTCATTTCAATTGATCTGATTTTGTAGCTGCATGTGTCTGTTTTTTGTTTTTTTTTTTTTTTTTTTTTAAAAGGGGTTCAATCAAAGTATCCTTAAATTAGCAAGGTATACAACTTCTAATACACTTTAGTTTATCAAAGGTGTCCTGGTCTTCATATATCAATAAGGTTTCTGCAAATTCACTTCCGGCTTGTCCTTGACACGGAAGAGAGCTTCCTTTTGTCAGCACTAGTGATGAGTGAGCATTACAATGCTTGAGTGCTCGGTACTTTAACAAAGCAGTTGGATGCACGGATGGGCATGGCTCGAGTACCCGCGTATAATGGTATCAATAGGGAGAGATTTCCCAAAAAAGTGCTTGAGTTACCCATTGACTTCCATTATACTTGGGTCGCGCCCATTCAAGCATCCAACTGCTCTTTACAAGTACCGAGAACATGAGCATGGTAGTGCTCACTCATCACTAGTGTGCACATCTTCAGTATATGAAGGGGGCTGACGGACTGGATCATTTCAGTATCTAAGCCAAGAATATTCTCCATCACTGGTGATGCATGGACCGAGAATGAGCAATTGAAAGAAGTCCCTTCACATAAAGCAGTAATGTGCCGACATAAGAAATGCTGTTTTGAGCACAAGCCAGAAGGGGGCTGTGAGTATCTGGAATTATGGAGGATTTTTTCATATTAGCACCTTGGATCATTAAAGTATATTAGTAAGTTTTAATAACTGATAATTTTTAGTCCATTTGAGGTTATTATATATTTTATTTTTATTTTTTTTAACAGGGCAACCACTTTAACATATTCAGGCTAAAGTCTTGAAAATGAATCCGGTTACGCTCACCATTGCACATTGACTGAGTTGTCATTGCTCCATTAGTTGAGGATGCATGCTAAAAGTGTAATGAAAGCACTCTGCCCCCTGCTGCTATTCCTGTAAGATCCCAGGGCCCCCATCATTCTGCCATTTCAGTCACATGTTGTATGGTAAAAGCCACTTTCCTGGAAAGTCATGCTTCTCTACCATGAAGCTCCTAAATGCAAAGTGTCCTCAGAAAATCACCTATTGTTTATAGCAAGTTTTAGTGTTAAATGTAGTTTGTTTGTTTTTTTTTAACCTGTGCCTGTCCATAAGCCCAGAGGAATTAGGGATTAAGTAGGCATTGCAAGATTTGTTTTGTACAGTTAGCGATACTTTCTTTTTAATCTCTGCCTCAATTCCCTGCTGTCCTGACTCCATTCAATTTGTATTGGCAGTTTACGGGTAATACATTTTGGTCAAATCTGCAGTACCCGGCAGTGGCTGCTGCACATTGAATGGAGTTGTCCTCCATGGCTCAGTTCACTGTTTAGGTCTGGCCAGCAGCAACTGGAGCTATCAACTGCTGATCAGCGGAGGTGCCACACCCAACAGTTGGATATTTAATGAGCTAGCCAATTAACTGGTCATCAACATCATTCGCCCAGACACACCCTTTCCACACCCTTACAACTAGACCTTTCACCCCATACCCTACACCCTCACCTTTAGCAATATGAGCACAGGAACCTAAGTCCAAAGATGGTGACACTGGCATCTTAGAAGTTCATATTCATGTTAGGGGGGAAAAAATGTAAATGAGTCAGTTACTCCAATTATAACATACAACAGATTTTGTTTACTGGAGGGTTTTTTTTCTATTTCTTTAAATCCCAAGGAGTGTGGGGTAGGTCAACAACGTCGGAGTAGTTGAAAACCCCTTTTTATATGATCTTTGCTATGTGTTTCTATGGAAAGGCACAATTATCAAAAGTTAAACTGTAATTTAAATTTTAGCTGTAAAGGGAAAAATAGATGTTTTATTGTTTTACCAAAAGGTGCACAAAATGCACCATATATGTAACACTGGGGTTCCAAACAGACATCACAATACACTTTTTATATGTGGCACATACAGTATGTATAAGGAATGTTTAGACATATTGGCCTGGTAAGGTGCGAGCATAGCCTTAGATCACTCCTCTGGGTGGGGGGGTGCAATTATATATTTTTTTTTCTAACCCTTGGTAGTATAAAAGTCTCTTTAAAAATATAGACCATCTTATATTGAAAACCTTTATTTTATACAAAATACTTTTAATTACTATTTACACTTATCTTGTATAGGGGGTAATTATTAGGATTTAAAAAAAATAATAAATAAACAACGTTGCCAACTGATTTGAAAGTATAAAACTAACCCTAAATGCAAAGCTGGACAAGTTCAGTTTTAGGCTACATGCGCACGCTGCAGTTTTTTCTGCATACAAACTCCAACCAAAACTGCACCTTGTCAAAGAGAGCCTGGAAATGTAAAAAAATGCTTATAATGCTGGTGCATTTGTGTTGTGTTTTTTTGATGCTTTTTTGTCGCGTTTTTGTCAATTCTGACTTCATGTGTTTATCAGTATAGAAAGTGTGACGAAACTGCGACAAAAAATCAATAAGAATGACCATGCATTTTTTTTCAGAAGTTTGTGACAAACTCCTGACAAAAAAATGCAACGTGCGCACAGCAAATCTGATTTCTCATAGCCTTTGCTGGGAAGTCAAGTCAGAACTTGCGAACAACAAAACAGCACCAAAAAAGCAACAAAAACTGCAGCATGCGCATGTAGCCTTATGCGAGCTTTCCTGCTTTCTCTGGGTGGCAGCTATTTATGTATTATGCTTTGCTTATCTACCATAGCGCCATAATTTTCTGTAGTGCTGCCTTACAGACATCAGCATCATCATCACTGTCCTCACTGGAGCACACAATCTAGATTCCTTATCAGTATGTCTTTGGAGTGTAGGAGGAAACTAGAGTACCCTGAGGAAACCCACGCAAAATCTTTGTAGATGTTGTCCTTGGTGGGATTTGAACCCAGGGCTCCTGTGCTACAAAGCTAGCTATAATTAGAGGTAGGAGCCTGACGTGTGTGTGTGTGTGTGTGTGTGTGTGTGTGTGTGTGTGTGTGTGGTGTACAGTGTACAGACCAAAAGTTTGGACACACCTTCTCATTCAAAGACTTTTCTTTATTTTCAGGGCTCTGAAAATTGTAGATTCAAATTGAAGGCATCTAAACTATGAATTAAAACATGTGGAATGAAATACTTAAAGGGTGAAACAACTGAAAATATGTCTTATACTTTAGTTTCTTCAAAGTAGCCACCTTTTGCTTTCATTACTACTTTGCACACCCTTTGCATTCTCTTGATGAGCTTCAAGATGTAGTCACCAGAAATGGTTTTCCAACAGTCTTGAAGGAGTTCCCAGAGATGCTTAGCACTTGTTGGCCCTTTTGCCGTCACTCTGCGGTCCAGCTCACCCCAAATCATCTCGATTGTTTTCAGGTCTGGTGACTGTGGAGGCCAGGTCATCTGGCGTAGCATCTCCTCACTCTCCTTCTTAGTCAAATAGCCCTTACAAAGCCTGGAGGTGTGTTTGGGGTCATTGTCCTGTTCAAAAATAAATGATGGTCCAACTAAACGCAAACCGGATGGAATAGCATGTCGCTGCAAGATGCTGTGGTAGCCATGCTGGTTCAGTATGTCTTCAATTTTGAATAAATCCCCAACAGTGTCAGCAGGAAAGCACCCCTACACCATCACACCTCCTCCATGCTTCACGGTGGGAACCAGGCATGTACAGTCCATCCGTTAACCTTTTCTGCGTCGCACAAAGACAAAGTGGTTGGATCCAGAGATCTCAAATTTGGACTTATCAGATTTCCACTGGTCTAATGTCTATTCCTTCTGTTCTTTAGCCCAAACAAGTCTCTTCTGCTTGTTGCCTGTTTTCCTAGTAGCTATTTTAGCATGAAGGCCTGCTGCACAAAGTCTCCTCTTAATAGTTGTTCTAGAGATGTCTTCTCCTAGAACTGTGTGGCATTGACCTGGTCTCTAATCTGAACTGCTTTTAACTTGCGATTTCTGAGGCTGGTGACTCGGATAAACTTATCCTCCGCAGCTGAGGTGACTCTTGGTCTTCCTTTCCTGGGGTAGTCCTCATGTGAGCCAGTTTTTTTGTAGCGTTTGATGGTTTTTGCCACTGCATTTGGGGACACTTTCAAAGTTTCCCAATTTTTCGGAATGCCTGACCTTCATTTCTTAGTCATGATGGCCACTCGTTTTTCTTTAGTTAGCTGCTTTTTTTTCTTGCCATAATACAAATCGGCTGTGTATCCACCAGACTTCTCCACAACACAACTGATGGTCCCAACCCCATTTATAGGACAAGAAATCCCACTTATTTAAACCTGACAGGGCATACCTGTGAAGCGAAAACAATTTCCGGTGACTACCTCTTGAAGCTCATCAAGAGAATGCCAAGAGTATGCAAAGCAGTATTCAAAGCAAAAGGTGGCTACTTTGAAGAACCTAGAATATGACATATTTTCAGGTTTCACACGTTTTTGTTAGGTATTTCGTTCCACATGTGTTAATTCATAGTTTTGATGCCTTCAATGTGAATCTACAATCTTCAGAGTCATGAAAATAAAGAAAACTCTTTGAATGAGGTGTGTCCAAACTTTTGGTCTGTACCGTGTGTGTGTGTGTGTATGATTTGTGTGTGTGTGTGTGTGTGTGTGTGTGTGTGTGTGTGTGTGTGTGTATATATAATAAAAAAAATATTATCATTTTTATATATACACACATGTATGTATATATATGTATATGTATGTATGTGTGTGTGTGTGTGTGTGTGTGTGTATATATGTATATGTATATATATATATATATATATATATATATATATATATATATATATATATATATATATATATATATATATATATATATATATATATATATATATATATATATATATATATATATATATATATATATATATATATATATATATATATATATATATAATATAACCAAGCAGATGCATCAGAAGTAGTGAATATAAGAGACCAGATGCACGCTGCTCTGGGCGATTTTTTTCTTACAGGGCAGCAGCACTTGTATGCACTCTAATAGATGAGATATCTATGATACTACCCTGTGCCTTGTCCTTCCTCCCACTACTTCTGATGTGTCTACCTGTGATTCTTTTCATTTGATCTCACACACTCCAGTTTTGACTGGGCCACAGCAGGATGGGGAATCCCCCGGTGGGCCGCTCTGCAGGAGTTGGTCTCCCCACCCCTGAGACGTGTTTGCCACAATACACTTATTGTAACTTGTACAGAAAAAGGCAAGCATCTTGTCCGCTATATAGAAAGAAATAAACTGGGTAGTTTACATAAAAGCATAGCCAAATTTGTGAAGAGTCAGGCAATATTGCATGTAGCTGAACAGTGGGCCTTCAGAATCAGTCAGTGGTGTGCCCTTTGTACCCCAGTCTGACACTGCACACATTGGGGTTGCACCAGGCTTTTGTGTCTCCTCATAGCGAGCAGCCCAAGAAGGCAGGAGGGCTGACAGACATCGGAAGCTTTCTGTACCGACACAAACCGTTCAGCTCTGTTTTGCATTCAGTAACCCCCCCTAGACTAGACAAGCGTATATATTTAATAGGCTGTAATTTTATTTATAATGTATTTTTTTCATTAATATTTTTCTTATCGGAGAACCCTATAACGCAAGGCATCAGTAAAAAAGTGATTAAAATTGTTATATTTAAGGCCCTTATGGAATATTAATCCATATTTAATTCCTACTACTACCCCAAATACTTCCTAAAATGTAACCATGCTAGATCTATTGAATAAATCATTCTAGTTAAAATTACATGACCTTTAACATTAGAAGTCCCAGAAATTTCGAGCTCCCCCTGAAGTCCCGAAAGAGGGTTAAATGACTGATGATAAACTGAATAGAACTAACTAGAAACTAAATGGCTAAACTCAATGAAAAACAACAACCTCCTGTGGTGCGACAGTAATGGCCTTAATTACAGAACAAAAGACGGTGATTATAGGATGTTAGCTAAAATCCTTCAGGTCATTTGACCCGTCTCTGAGTTCCAAAGGTATAAATGTTAAATGACCCCTCTCTGGGACTTCTAGTGTTAAAGAGAACCTATGGTGACCACAACCTATAAGATAGAGCAATCAATCGGCTTCTTGTGGTTAATCTGTTCGAAAGGTTGTTTTGTATGAAACCTGCACTGATTTTATGACATTAACCAGCTATGTGTGTGAATTTAGCCTTCTCATAGCACTTGGTTCTGTGGGAGTGTTATGGGGTTTTTTTTTTATACTTTTCTTCCATGGAGCTTTGCTGTTAGACTCCATACACAGCTGGTCCTTTTTAAAGGAACCTGAAATCTGTTTTTTTTACATCCCAATTAAATGTAATTAATCTAAAGTCACTGTAATGTTGACTAAATCTACACTTTGGGTGACACGTGTGCAGTAAGTTGCTGATAATGGACTATTGAAGAGCCCCATGGAATGACCGTGTCTGCAGGAAATCTTGGCCATGGGGGCAAGAGGGAAATAGGGAAGAAGGGCGGAGAGCCGTACATGTATTGCTAACCTGTTGCGCTTGTGGATAATTTGCTTTAAAATTCTCCAGTAGATGAACGGACCGAAACTTTAAAGTTCGGTGTTCATACCTAACACAGACTTTACAAAACATTCAGTGTTTGGGTTCAAAGTTCTGGTGGTTTACCTACACAAACCACTCAAGTGAGTATCGCTGTGCTTGGGGACGCTCGATGCTCGTCACAGTGCAAGCAGCTTGCAGTGCTTGGCTCTCACTGGGGGTGAAATCAGCATCAGCGGATGCAGTGTGCACAAAAACGAACAACCCCACCCTCCCTCTCGCAGACGTGATTTGTTTATGGCTGGCTGTATATGGGTGGAGACCCGAACTGCCCAATCAGTGACTTCCAATGAGGTTCTGGTCCAGAACAGAACTTTAGATAAAGTCCGGCTGAACCTGAACTTCCACAAGTCCACTCCTCTCTATTCTCCAGTAGATTTTCCAAAAAACTGAAACAAGGTTTTCAAAACAAAGTTATAGATTCAGTCAACATTACAACGACTTTACATAGATGACAGTAGCTTAGGGGCTGTAAACCCTGCGGACTGATTCCTTTTAAGGACAACCAGTACCCCTCCCCTCCCTTCCCACTTTGTAACAAGTTTTTGAAAAAAGTCTTAAGTGTTTAATAAAAAATTCTACAAGGTAATATGGTAAGATGTCTTATTTTGTGATTGCTACAGTGGACACATTTGCTGCCCCAACGCCTGTGCCCACCGCATCTCCAGCCAAGGCTGAACCTGCAGCTGTAATTGACTTATTTGGAGGTGGGTATGCAACTTTTTCTTGCCAAGGGATCAAAAGGATTGTCCCATTTCAGAATACTTTTGGGTTTTATAATAGAAAAAAAACCTGCCGCCTTATTTCCACTCCCCGCTTTTAGTTATGTGTCTCCGCCGCTGCAAAAGTTTGCTAATGTCATGTTGACAGCGCTGCAGTGAAGCCATGAACTCAGCAGCTCGAGTCATCGATGTGAACAAATAACAAAGACCGAGGCAGCGGCAGAAAGCAGACACTTGGCCCAGAGAAGGAAAACTAGCTTATAGCCCAAATTTACTGAAAGGGTACAACCCCGTTAAAGAGTTAAGGCTACTTTACACACTGCCATATCGGTCCCGATATCGCTAGTGTGGGTACCCGCCCCCATCTGTTGCGCGACACGGGCATATCGCTGCCCGTGCCGCACAACATCGCCCAGAGCCGTCACACATACTTACCTGTCCGGCGACGTCGCTGTGACCGGCGAACCGCCTCCTTTCTAAGGGGGCGGTCCGTGCGGCGTCACAGCGACATCACTGAAGCGTCACTGAACCGCCACCCAATAGCAGCGGAGGGGCGGAGATGAGCGGGATGTAACATCCCGCCCACCTCCTTCCTTCTGCATAGCAGCCGGGAGGCAGGTAAGGGGAGCTTCCTCGTTCCTGCGGCGTCACACACAGCGATGTGTGCTGCCGCAGGAACGAGGAACAACTTCGTTACTGCTGCAGTAAAGATTTTTAAGAATGGACCCCCATGTCGCCGATTAGCGATTTTGCAAGTATTTGCAACGATGCAAAATCGCTTATCGGTGTCACACGCAACGGCATCGCTAATGCGGCCGGATGTGCGTCACGAATTCCGTGACCCCAACGACTCCGCATTAGCGATGTCTCAGTGTGTAAAGCCCCCTTTAGACTAGCATTTGCTACTGCATGTAAAAGCGTTGGCGAACCAGCTAAGAGTTTCAACAATTCCTTATGAACATTAAGTATTTCCCATAACTCCCATTCATTTCAATAAACGTCTGCTGCATATGAGAGGCCTGAAGCTTGGGTGTAATTTTGTCCACATCTCCTCCTTTTTAAGTTTTATTGTTTTTTGTTTTTTTTTAAACAGCCCAACCCTACACTCTTAACACTACACTGCGCTGACCAACTGAATCCTTCAAAAAATAAATAATCTGTTGCCACCACGGTATATAGAAGTGTCCATACTGTTATTATTGAGCTCTATAATATCACTGTATCTACTAAAAATAGTTTTAGGCAACAATTGTAGATGGACTTCCTTGTCAAGAGACAAGTCCTACATGGCAGGAGACAGCTAGTACTCTATTGATGATCTCCTGATGATAAAACTCTACTTTTATTGATACTACAAGAAGCCACGCAGTAAATGACACATTGCTGGAATCAGAGGCTCCTACCTCATGCTGCTCTCAGATTAAATGAAAAATACCTGCTGACAGATTCCCTTTTTAGTAATCCGTTTGATAATGTCGTCTTAATCAGATTTGTGTAGAATTCTTAAAATTTTCTAACCCTAGCGAATACATGAAACTTGTGAGTTAGTTCACGTGAACTGCCAAAACCGAGGCCGCCATTTTACACATAGCAGAAGACTTTATCAGCCAGAGGATGCTTACATGACCTCAGGTGTAGATGGGTGGGCTTCCCTATAGTGCCTTGTAGCTATCATTTCACATGTTTTAACACAAGCAACCAGTAAGTCCTTTCCATAGTCTGTATAGGGCTATGTGCGCACGTGTGCGCTCTGCACCGCAACGAAAATGTGCGCTTCAGAGCGCAGCTGAAAAGCTCCGTTCTGAAGCGCATGGTGCCGGCAGATTCGTGCGCTCTGCATGCTGCCTCTCCCTATAGACAGCATGCAGAACGCACGAAATAAGTGACATGTCACTTCTTAGAACGCAGCGATTCGGGCAGCAGCCGAATCGCTGCGTTCTAACATGCCACGTGCGCACGGCTCCTGCACAATCTCCATAGATTGTGCAGGGGACGCAGGACGCATGCAGTTACGCTGCGGTGCAGAACGCAGCGTAACTGCATGTAATACGCACATGTGCGCACATACCCTAGCAGCAGAGGTAAGGAATGCAGAAGTCATTTTGGGGTGAATCAAAATGGCTAGAGGACGTCACAGCCTAACAATAGAAATAAAGAGCAAGAGAGCCATAAAACTGAAGAAACTATACAGATAGTGTGTGACAACACAGCAGTGAAGAACGCTGCCATCTCTTTACCCATTGCCATATATTCTGCTCATCATAAATAACTACACCCCCTTTTTTAAAAGTAAGATTTTAATATCTAGCAGTACATAAGAACAACTTCCAAAATTTTCACAAGACTGAGTTTAACCCCTTCGCAACAAAGCCAAATTCAATCTTTGTTTGTTCCTCCCCTTCTTCTCAGAGCTATAACTTTTTTTTTTTTTTTTTTGTTTTTCTGTCCACATAGACAGCTTGTTACCACATTGTTTGTGGTATTGCAACGACCAAAAAATCTTGGCGTTCTAGTATATTGATTTTATTTTTTATTATTATAATGTTAATTAGTTTTAGATTTTGATAGATATGACTTTTCTGTAGGTCTCAATAGCACTTGTGGTTTGTTTGTTTTTTTTTAATCTATTTTTAATGGGGTAAAAGGGGGGCAATTTGAACTTTTTTTTTTTTAATGTGGGTTTTTTTTGTTGTTTTTTTTAATTGCTTAGGTGACTATTAGCTACGATAGTCTGATTGCTTGTGCTATATATACAGCAATGAGACTGCGTTGCTGTAGATAGTAAAATCAATCACCTTTTTGAAGCCCGACCACTGGCAGTTTCAGAGAAGCGCTGCTATGACAAGCACGGGGAGCTTCAGTAGATCCCCTGTGTCGTAGCAATCTACCATCAGCTACCCATGAGCGCGTCATACATGCGCCGATGAGAGCTGAAAATGGCTCAGGCCTATGCTGTTACGTGTTAAATCTGGCTGTCAGAGTTTACAGCGTGATTTAACAGTGGATATCGTGATGAGGCTAATAAAGCATTTTATATTATCTTGTAAACCAGAACATGGAAGTAAGGTTAATAATAAAACTCTCATAAAATTATTCAAATTAGTTGATGCAAAAATGAATACACTCCACATCAAAAACTACCTCATCTAGTTTTGTATGCTGTCCATGATTTTTAAGGACCGCACCAAGTCGTCTTGGCATGGAATTAATACATTGGCAACATATTGCAACATCTATCTATTTATTTATTTTATCCCCCCCCCACCTATTCTTCAATAATGACCTCTTTTAGAGCCTGGATGCTGGATGGAGCGTGATGCTCAACATGGCTCTTCACAATTCCCCATAGGTGTTCAATTGGAACCCAAATCAGGAGCCTTGGCCACTAGATCACTTACACCATGTTTTTTAGAACTGAAACAGTGGCCTTAGATGTGTGTTTCTGATCATTCTTATGTTGGGCACGTGCACATCTAGCAAGGGCACGTGCACGTCTACCAAGGGCACAGCGTGATAGAACATCTTCTGTTTCACTATGGTGTAGTACATCTGTGAATTCATGATGCCATCAATGAAATGTGGCTCCCCTACACTAGGAGCACTCATACAGCCCAGGAACCATGCATTTAGAAAAAAAAACATGGTGTCCAGAGTGAAACACGGTGATGGCAGTGTCCTTATGTAGGACTGCATACGTGCTGATGGTGTTGGGGAGCTACATTTCATTGATTTTAATCTAGAGCCATACATCTGTGAATTCATGATGCTGACATCACGCTGTGCCCTTGGTAAATGTGCACTTTTCTAACATGACATTAATCCAAAACATGCATCTGATCTGAACCCAGATCTTCAGAAATGCAACAGGAGACCTATTTGGCCACTGAATCCCTTGCATCCTATTGAACACCTATGGGGAATTCTGACTAGACAAGTTGAGGTTCACTCTCCAACCAGCATCCAGCTTCTAGAAAAGGTCATTTTTCAAGAACGTAAAAAGATAAATCTAGCAAAATATGACATCAGCTTGTTTATTCCAGAGCCAGAAGGCTTGGTGCTGTCCTTTTTTTTCTAAAATCATTGTGGTCAAGCAAAAATGTATACTCCCCACATCAAAAATTTTCTGCATCTGTTATTTTGTAAAAATGTTCTATGGAAAGTAAGATTTCAATTTGATTTGGGGTGTACTCATTAATGCTTAACACTAAGGCTACTGAGATTTAGTAAAGGTGTATGTGCTTGAAATGAAATTTATACAGTCCTAGTAGACCTCATAGTATTATAGGGATTCTCGGAGTTATCAGATTTGCATTCAACTCATGGTTATGAAAAGTAAGATATGGGGAAAACAAAGATACCTCACCTCTCATATGGCCCAGCTATTTGTTCCCCTCTGTTGTCTTTCTGCTGTCGTGTGCCACATCTCCAGCCCCTTCACTATAGGCCAGGAGTTCTGGTCACTTCCACGCCTTTTAGATTACTGCATTTTGTAAGGTTATGATGTCAGGACGTATGGCGCAATTGGGCCTGTACCACCTTGCATACAAATTCTGTTTACATACAAAACCTACAGTTAGGTCCAGAAATATTTGGACAGTAACACAATTTTCGCGAGTTGGGCTCTGCATGCCACCACATTGGATTTGAAATGAAACCTCTACAACAGAATTCAAGTGCAGATTGTAACGTTTAATTTGAAGGTTTGAACAAAAATATCTGATGGAAATTGTAGGAATTGTACACATTTCTTTACAAACACTCCACATTTTAGGAGGTCAAAAGTAATTTGACAAATAAACCAAACCCAAACAAAAATTTTTATTTTCAATATTTTGTTGCGAATCCTTTGGAGGCAATCACTGCCTTAAGTCTGGAACCCATGGACATCACCAAACGCTGGGTTTCCTCCTTCTTAATGCTTTGCCAGGCCTTTACAGCCGCAGCCTTCAGGTCTTGCTTGTTTGTGGGTCTTTCCGTCTTAAGTCTGGATTTGAGCAAGTGAAATGCATGCTCAATTGGGTTAAGATCTGGTGATTGACTTGGCCATTGCAGAATGTTCCACTTTTTTGCACTCATGAACTCCTGGGTAGCTTTGGCTGTATGCTTGGGGTCATTGTCCATCTGTACTATGAAGCGCCGTCCGATCAACTTTGCGGCATTTGGCTGAATCTGGGCTGAAAGTATATCCGGGTACACTTCAGAATTCATCCGGCTACTCTTGTCTGCTGTTATGTCATCAATAAACACAAGTGACCCAGTGCCATTGAAAGCCATGCATGCCTATGCCATCACGTTGCCTCCACCATGTTTTACAGAGGATGTGGTGTGCCTTGGATCATGTGCCGTTCCCTTTCTTCTCCAAACTTTTTTCTTCCAATCATTCTGGTACAGGTTGATCTTTGTCTCATCTGTCCATAGAATACTTTTCCAGAACTGAGCTGGCTTCATGAGGTGTTTTTCATCAAATTTAACTCTGGCCCGTCTATTTTTGGAATTGATGAATGGTTTGCATCTAGATGTGAACCCTTTGTATTTACTTTCATGGAGTCTTCTCTTTACTGTTGACTTAGAGACAGATACACCTACTTCACTGAGAGTGTTCTGGACTTCAGTTGATGTTGTGAACGGGTTCGTCTTCACCAAAGAAAGTATGCGGCGATCATCCACCACTGTTGTCATCCGTGGACGCCCAGGCTTTTTTGAGTTCCCAAGCTCACCAGTCAATTCCTTTTTTCTCAGAATGTACCCGACTGTTGATTTTGCTACTCCAAGCATGTCTGCTATCTCTCTGATGGATTTTTTCTTTTTTTTCAGCCTCAGGATGTTCTGCTTCACCTCAATTGAGAGTTCCTTAGACCGCATGTTGTCTGGTCACAGCAACAGCTTCCAAATGCAAAACCACACACCTGTAATCAACCCCAGACCTTTTAACTACTTCATTGATTACAGGTTAACAAGGGAGACGCCTTCAGAGTTAATTGCAGCCCTTATAGTCCCTTGTCCAATTACTTTTGGTCCCTTGAAAAAGAGGAGGCTATGCATTACAGAGCTATGATTCCTAAACCCTTTCTCCGATTTGGATGTGAAAATTCTCATATTGCAGCTGGGAGTGTGCACTTTCAGCCCATATTATATATATAATTTTATTTCTGAACATGTTTTTGTAAACAGCTAAAATAACAAAACTTGTGTCACTGTCCAAATATTTCTGGACCTAACTGTATATGGTTTGTAACCCTTGAGCCGTCTGTATACACATGATTTCAGACCAATTTGAGTACTTGCAATTCACAGGAAATCAGTTGCACACACCAATGATGGTGAGCTAGAATTTCAGAAGGTTCGCTGATATCGATTATAAATTGTTTATTTTCACTGAGTTTTTCTGTTAGCGCAGGGGTAGACGAGCATATTGTCTTGGTGCATTCTAAAAAAAAAAAGTCGACCTGTACTGGGATTAATATTAGTTTATGGGGCCGCTCACATGTCAGATTTTGCGGCCGTGCATGCCCAAGTTTGATCTGATATTGGGATTGCACTCTGTAATCCAAGTCCATGAGTCTGTGGAAATCATCGCACTGCAATTGGATGACATCTGACTACAGTCTGATTTCCATGGACTCGCAGAATAAAGAAGATTGAGAACAAAATTTCTCCATCTTCCCACAATGGTCTCCAATTCTCTCACCCTATGCTGACACTTGGATCAAATTCTGATTAGAATTTGAGCAGTGTCCTTAGCATAATCTGTCCAATTCTCTTGGATGAGAGAAACTCTATGGCCGTCTGCCTATGCCCTTAGCCTTTGTCTGGACTAAGCTATAGTGGACTATTTCCAGAATTAGAAATGTAAGCATTTGATCATGTTCTTTACCAGTCATTCTGGTTATAACAAGACCTGTCTTGTTGCTTTTTAACAAAACTAATTTGTCTAAATTATGTTGTGACCTCTTCTCTCTCTTCTTTTTTTTTTTTTTTTTTTTTTTTTTTTATCTGTCTTCAATGGTAACATGACAGATGCTTTTGGAAGTGTTACTGAACCACAGCCTGCAACTTTGGCACCTACAGGTTCATCGGCTTCAGCAGATCTACTGGCTGGTAACTATAATTTGCTAAAAAATGTATGTTTTACCTCTAAATTGGATTTTCGGATATCCTTTCCTGTTTTATAAATCATCCAAATTCTGCACTTTACAGGAGTTACATATGTCTCTCAAAGTCTTAATTTCTTCCAAAAAACTGTGACTTCTGTCCACAGGTTGTGTGTGGTTTGCACTTTAGTGAAACAGAGCAATGTGTCATTGTTTTCTGTTGGCGAAGGTTTATCGTCCTGTGCTTTAGAGACAGGTTTAGAGCACTAAACAGAAAAAATCGGAAGATGTTTACAAATGTCTGTATTTCTCTAGGATTTGGAGGGTCATTTATTTCACCATCTCCTGCACCGATTGCCCCTGCACAGAATAACATAATTCAGCCAGGCTTTGATGCTGCGTTTGGAGCCAGTCAGCCAGTTGCTGCCCCTGCTGCGGCTCCAGCTGCAACCACAACATCGGGCAGCACCTTTGATGCTTCAGGTGAGGCTAAGTGTATAGCAAAACCTAATGTTGCTTATGTTTTATCTAAACTTTCAGGTAGTAATTTAATCTAATGTGTTTACATAGTTACAATATTTTTTGGTTGTTTTTTTTTAGATTTTAGAATTGATTTTACTTTTTACTGACACATGTCTTCACTTTAAAAATGGCATAGTTGTGCACTACTGACACTACTTGTACATGAAAGCATCACTAGTATTTGACCACAGAGGCCAGCCATAGATTTTAATATTCAGTATTGAAAGCTAGAATAAACTAAAGATTCGCTTTTCTGGAAAACGTTACATATTATTATTTAAAAAAAAAATCTGCGAATTTCACTTGAGAAGTGGCTCTTCTTTGTAGAATATTTGCTACCATAGTTCTTGATCATTTAAACAGTTACTTCTAATTCATTGGATTTCATTATTCGTAATCTTCTACATCAATCCATCAATCCGCCTCATTTATTAGATCTTGTGCAGATCAAAATAGGCAGTGTTATCAATCGCTTTTCGATACATTTTGTCAGCATTTGCTTTTATATATGATTCACAATGTGGAAATTCTAGAGTTTTTACACTCTATGACTTTGTAGGTAATATGACTGTAAAAAGGTATGATGGTGGAAATTACCTGACATGTGAATTCACTGATTGAAGGTCTTTGTAAATTTGTATGTGTAGACCAGACCTATATCAGGTGAAATAAGTATTGAAAACATCACCAATTTTCTAAGTAAATATATTTCTAAGGTGGTATTGACATGAATTTCTCACTAGATGTTGCTAACAACCCGTCCAATCTACAAACGCAAATTAAACCCTAGTTGTCCATAAATTTAGTGATGTGTAATAATGACAAATGACGTGGAGGGAAAAAGTATTGAAAACATGAAAGATTTCAGCTGGTGTCATGACTTTACATGGCTTTTAGCACCTATCAGTAATTGGAAAGCAATCTTGCCACTTAAAGATAAATGTCAACTGGTTCAGCTGATGACCTATACAAAATGCCACACAAAAAAACTTTTATGATTTATAAAACCAAAGAGGTGTCTCAAGACCTTTATCAACCTTATTGTTGAAAAACCTACTGATGGTATTGGTTACAAAGAATTTCTAAACTATTGAAGGCTCCAGTGAGCACTGTTGGGGCCATAATCTGGAAGTGGAAAGAACATAATTTCACCTTCAACCGGCCACCACCAAGTGCTGCTTACCACAAGATTTCAAACAGATGAGTAAAAAGAAATAGAAGAGGAGTTGTCCAAGGACCACCTGTGGAGAGCTACAGAAAGATCTGACAAAGTACAATTGTTTCAAAGAAAGCAATAAGTAATGCACTTAACCTCCATGGCCTGTATGGGCGCTCACTAAGCAAGACTCCTTTGTCAAACAGAAAGCATATTCAAGCCCTTTTTACAGTTTGCTCAATGACATTTAGACAAACCTGTGAAATACTGGTCAGATGACAACAAAATTGAACTTTTTCGATGCTATAATACACACCATGTTGGAATGCCAAAAGGCATTGCATATTTGCCCCCCAAAACACCTTACAAACAGTGAAGTTTGGAGGTGGGAATATCAATGTGGGACTGTTTTTTAACATGCAGCACTGGTATACTTAATGTGATTCAAAAAGGGATGAATAGTCAAATGTGCCAAGACATTCTTGATAAAAATCTATTGCCAACTATGAGGGTGATGAAGATAAAACAACGGTGGACATTTCAGCAAGACAGTGATCTATGTGTCATTTCTCATTATTGCACACATTTATAGACCTCTATGATGTGATTCCTTTGCCTGTGTAGATTGGATGGGTTGTTACCGACATTTGGTGATGATAAATTAATGTCAATAGCTCCTTAAAGAAATCTATTTACTTAGAAAATTGGAGATGTGTTCAGTACGATTTCACCCACCGTTAGTGATAGCTGGGGTACAGGTTTTATACAACATTTTAGCAGCAAGTCTTTGCACATATAAAAGTTCATTCAATAATTAAATGGGACTGGAAAGGACACAAACACAAAAAGGAAACCTTTTTATATTGCAATGTTTTGAGGTTCCAGAAGTTTCAGGTGCAGGTTGTGGGCACAGAAGATGAATGTTTATTGAAGATTTTTGGCTATAGTAAATATCATTGTTGGTCACTTTGTAGCCAAGACCAGGCATAGGGTAGCATCAGGTTAGACAGATGCATGGCGTACTTGAGGTGGGACGGCTCACTGCTGTTTTCGGCTCTACTTCTTCTTCTCCTGTCTATGGAGTAGCTGTAGAAGTTTTAGCTTAATTTCAGCTGTCTCTGGACTTCCTGGATTGCAGGTAGAAACGTTGAAGGGAACTTGTCACCAGTTTTTTTCAGTATTGAACTAAAAGTATCACCATCTGCAGCTCCTGTGATGCATTCTATGAAGGTGCAACTTGTTCCCTGACTCCCCTTGCAGACCCCACAGGCATTCAAGGCTCTTTGCGCAGGCACGAGATTGTGAGAGAGCTCCGACTCACGCAAGCGCACCTTAGTTTTTGGCTCTGCCCGCAATGGGGCAGAGCGAAGTGCGCCTGCGCGAGCCGGGAATGACTGCGCAGGAACATGATTTTGCCCAGGTACGTAGATGATAATGGAGTCGTCATCCATGTCAGAGGATGGCGAAGAGCGGCAAAAGGACGTACAGAGACTAAAAAAAGAACTCCCATCCAACCAGAATGGTTAATTTACATACTTGGCGGCAGATTTTTTTTAAAGGTATTTGTCTGGTCTGCAAAGGGAGTCCGGGAGCAAGGTGCACCTTCATAGAATGTAGCCCAGGAGCTGCAGAAGGTAATACTTTTGGTTCAATACTGAAAAAAAAACAAACAATTAACAGGTTCCATTTTAACAGTGAGCCACAGGCTGCATTGCTGTCTGATATGAGTTTTTTGTGCCTAAATACCTCATTCTTCACAATCTTATTGTGCTGGTATATACTGACAAATAATCAATAATTTCTACAGGCTCTCTGAAAAAGTAAAGCACTCACACTTTTGTCAAGAATATTAAAGGTTAAGGTTAAATTACATACTCCTTGGGGTATGTTTACTTATGGCATTTTTTTGGAGGAGGGGTGTTTTTTCAATAAAAATTGCACTATTTTTTATTAAATTATACTAAAGATCACACACTGCAGACGAAAATCAAGGCAAATGCATGATGAACACGGTTGACGTTCATGTTGTATTGTTTATCTGGATGAAATAAGTTAAATCATTTGGGGATCTTTTGTTCTTTGCAACCTAAATGCCCAGAAACTTGAAGCTGGCCCTGAAAACGGTCTAATCAAAATTAACTCCCAGATTTTGAGACCCTCTATTTTCCCTCTATCAGTAAAAGAGATAAATAAGAATTACAACTGCATCAATGTACAAATGCAAATGAGCAATACAGGGTTGTATCAACCAGATTAATTTTTAGATACAAAATGCATATCAGAAATTTCAGATCCCAACATGACACGAAAATACAAACCTAATTCCAAAATACTTGGGATGCCAGGTAAATTCTGAAGAGAATAATGATGTGGAAATCTTACAACAATCTTTTTTTCACAGCACAACATAGAACACACATCAGAAACTTCTGCCATTATGAAATCACTTAGAAATTTGATAGCAGCAACACGTCAAAGGTGGGAAAGGGCCAAGTTTTGGGAGAGGAATACCCCATTCTTCTCTGGCTACTCAACAGTCCTGCGTTTTATTTGCCAGAATTTTTTTTCCGTATTACGTCTAATGGTTTCTATTGGTAAAAGGTCTGGTAGACAGGTGGCCAGTTCATTACTTGAACTCTTCTTCTGAGAAGTCATGCCATTGTGATGGATATGATTTAGCATTGTCTTGCTGAATAAACAAGACTTTACCTGATCTATAGGTGTTATCTGGATGGAAGTACGTGTTCTAAAACTTCTATATAATGAGTAAAATTAATTATGCCTTTCAAGATGTGTAAGCTACTAATGCAAAATCATACCATTAGAGATGCAGGCTTTTGAACTATGCGCTGATGACCAGCTGGATGGTCCCTCTCCTCTCGCTCGAGTCTATAACAAACTGCTTCCATGGTTTCCGTATTTCAAAATTTCAAATTTTGATTAGTCTGACCACAGAGTAGTTTTTTTCAATTTTTGCCTCCTTCCATTTCAAACCCTTAGTTACCACCAATACGTCTTTATACTAACCTGGGATATAAGGTAATAGCAACCCCCAACAGGTGAAAATTCAGGAGCTGTCTGCTTTATATTATAGCTGACAACCTGTATCAGCCACTATCAGTGTTGGCACCGACCATGGCTATTTAACCCCTCAGATTCTGCTTCCAATCGTGACTATGGCATTTAGATGGTTAATAGTATGGAGGCTTCCTCTTTTACCCCATCGGCACCCTGATACCATGACTGTGTGGTCCTGATGTTTTTCATTGGCCATTGTTCTGCCATTGCAGATATAGTGACTTGTTCAGAAGTTGGCAACATTTAGGTGATAAAAATAACATTATCATTCCTGTCATGTCACTTTGCTTTAATTCCTGAAAAGCGCCTAAGGTTAAAAACTCTGATTTCATTTTGAATATGTTGAGGAGCGCTGTTACTAAAATATCACTTTGTGGGGTGGGGGGCGGCAAATAGGTTTTATAAAAAAAGAACTGAATAGGTCTTTTTAAAAATAAAGTACAGTACTTTTTGTAAATATCATTGATAAAATGAAATATTTCTGCTGTTTCTACCATTTTTTTAAACCTTCTACTATCCTAACATTAAAAAAAACATTTTACAAATATGCAAAGTGTGCAAGTATAAAGCAAACAAAGTAGCTGTTAATCATACTACAGAAAAGTTTGTCTGGATTAAAGGGATAATTAATCAAAGTTTAGAAATTGCACAATTTTTTACATTTTTGAAAATTTCTGATATATTTATGAATTAAAAGCAAAACATGGTGACCTAAATTTACTCTTAACCTAAGGCCTAATATGTCATGAAAAAAAAACAATATCCTAATCACTGGGATATATTGAAGCATTCCAGAGTTATTGCTATATTAAGGAACTTGTTAGGTTTGAATAATTTGGTCTTTTCACAACAGTGTTAAATGAGCTTTGGCCTAGAGAAGGAATTTCTGGATTGTTGATATGTTTTACTCTTTGCATGATAAAGCTTTAACTTGCATTTGTGGATTGCACTGCAACTTGTGTTAAGACAATGATTTCTGGAAGTAATTTACACAAACATGCCTATTTTTAATGCAGTTCTGCCTGTGGACCCAATGTAAATGGTGGGATATTCATAAAATTGCAAAGACATTGAGAAACCTTTTTTCTGAAATTGTTAAACAATTTTTAGATGTTGATGTTCACAGATTGATGAACCTCTGACTAACTTTGCTTCTGAGAGACTTTGCCTCGATATAAATGTTTTTTTATGCTTTTAGTCATATGACCTACTTGAAAATTGACCCTCCAGTGGTTTTTCATTATTGCCACTTATTTTCCATCCTTTTTGTTATCCCTGGCCCCGCTTTTTTGAGATGTGTTGCTACCTTCAATTTCTATTAAAGTAAATTTGTTCAAATTAAATAAAAAAAAGTCTAGTTTTCAACTTCCGATATATGTTCTGTTGTGAATAAAATATGACTATAAGGAGTTTCCAAATCGCTGCATTTTTTTATTATTTTTTTTTTACACTTAAAACATCTTTTTAGAATTGGGGTTATAGACCGATATACTTTTTTTAATTGGTATGAATTTTTACAAATACACATTTTATATATTTAACGGTCATATGGTTTTAAAGTCTAAAAAGTAGCATTGATTATGGTATAAAAATCAATCTAAACTATATTTTTATTTTATAGTTTATGTAAACTATATTTTTGCCTAAAGAAGGATCAATGTCATTTGATATCCTGTGATCTATAGATTTTATTTTTTTTTTTTTGTCTGGCTGGATATTAATGGCAGCAGCTGAAGGCATCATAAACCACCTACAGCAGCTGAAGGGAAGATGCCTATCTGATAGGACCCTGGGAGTTGAGGATATTGGCTAATCTTTTGAAGCATTATATAAAACCTCTTGGATTACTTAAACTAACTGTCATCAAAGTTTTTGTCCTTTTAATATATTACAATCATCATATTATATAGAACTGTGTACTTACAATTGATGATTTTGCCTTTCTACCCAGTTAATTATTCTGTTTTCTCTTCTATGTGTAGAAAAAGGAATTCTCTTTTGCCTGCATGAGTCATCACCCGTTTCAACTCCTGATCTAGCTCTTGCCATCCACCATTGAATTTTGCTCTGACTCCTACAGGAAAAAGAGACTTCCTGTTTCTGCATAGAACTTCGAAGCATTCAGTTAGTCTGTTTTTTAATCACGTGATGTTATAGACCTAATGGAAAAGAGAAGAATTAACTTGCTAAAAGGGCAGAATGAGCAGTAGTAAGTATACATTGCCATAAAATATGGTGAAAGCAATATATTAGAGTATAATACATTTTGATGGGAGTTCTCCTTTTAATGCATTTTAAATACACACACAGATTTTTAAATAACCAGAATGTTTTTATATTGTTTTAGATATTTTTTAATATTTTGTTCTTACACTTTAAGTGTTTGATCTGCATGACTGAGATTGCATGCTTAGTTTATAATGCAGTTGAGGTTTATGATCAAGCTGTATATTTGCATTATGCATGGCACATGATAATGAAATTTAGAGCTATTCTGTCTTTTCTATAACTGCTTGGGCTGTCATCGTGCTATCACTTTGTACTACTTTCATTTTCTTTCCTTTCATTTTGGCACTTTCCATGCTGGGGCTGTGCTGCACTGTTGCTTTGGTGAGTTTTTCTCTACAATCTGTTACTTGGCACTCAGCACCGTTAATACTCCTCCAGTGATAAGTATGCAGCAAGTGTTAGAGATTTACATAGGACTGTTTCTAATCTGCCTTTTAAGAACCCATTTTAAACACCATACAACTAGGGGACTAACCCTCTGGTATTGAAAAATGTCGAATAAGACCTTAAACCAATGCAATAAGCTCTTAAAGGGGTTTCCCCACAAACCGTTAATTTTAAAGTTCACTTTATCAAGAGATCTTGGCATAATTAAGTTCCACAATTTGATGTGTTTAAAAAAATACCGTAAATAAAATGTTCCCGTGCTGGGATAATCTTTATAAAATGCGCCCTTGCTATGTACTGTGAAATGACCGTGATGGACTGTACAGGGACATGGTCTGATCATACCATATCTCCTGGCTGGGGAGGATACACAATAGAGCCTACATTACGGCACAGGATCATTGCTGATTCTATTCCCTGTCTTTTTAAAGAATGTTTTACCTGTAAAGCACGAATTATTTGCGATCCTGTACTGTAATGTTTTTATACTTTTTTTCTTTTTCTTTTTTCTTCCTCTGCCCAGGAGATGTGGCATGATCAGACCACGTTCCTGTATGGTCAGAAACAACATTTACACAGTACATAGCAGGGACTCATACACTACTCACAAAAAGTTATGGATATTTGTCTTTTGGGAGAAATTTATGTAAGGTGTAAAAAGTAGAAGGCATTTAAGTAGAAGCATGCAATGGTGATTTCCTGAACTGAAACAATTTAGTGAAACAAAACCCAACAACAGTGGTGGGTATATTTCACAAGTCGAGTTATTGTCTGCTAAAGCATGGCATCCCAATTTTCTTGAAGGGTGGCCCTTAGGTCATTGCGGTTTTGGGGTATAAAGTCAAAAGACTCGGCTTTTTATGGGATTCAGGCCTCGAAAACATACTTTGCTTTCTTTGTATGATGTGTCCAATCACTGGAAAAGGACATCCTAGTTAGAAAATAGAAGGAAGAAGGGGAAGAGTAAGACCAGCAACCCAATGGCTTGATATTATCAAGATAGGTTCACCAAGATGTCCTCTTATCTAGGCTTGCATACAGTCATATGAAAAAGTTTGGGCACCCCTATTAATTTTAACCTTTTTTCTTTCTAACAATTTGGGTTTTTGCAACAGCTATTTCAGTTTCTTATATCTAATAACTGATGGACTGAGTAATATTTCTGGATTGAAATGAGGTTTATTGTACTAACAGAAAACGTGCAATCCGCATTTAAACAAAATTTGACCGGTGCAAAAGTATGGGCACCTCAACATAAAAGTGACCATAATATTTTGTAGATCCTCCTTTTGCAGAAATAACAGCCTCTAGTTGCTTCCTGTAGCTTTTAATGAGTTCCTGGATCCGGGATGAAGGTATATTTGACCATTCCTGTTTACAAAACAATTCCAGTTCAGTTAAGTTTGATGGTCGCCGAGCATGGACAGCACGCTTCAAATCATCCCACAGATTTTCAATGTTATTCAGGTCTGGGGACTGGGATGGCCATTCCAGAACATTGTAATAGTTCCTCTGCATGAATGCCTGAGTAGATTTGGAGCGGTGTTTTGGATCATTGTCTTGCTGAAATATCCATCCCCTGCGTAACTTCGTCACTGATGCTTGCACATTATTGTCAAGAATCTGCTGATATTGAGTTGAATCCATGCGACCCTCAACTTTAACAAGATTCCCAGTACCGGCATTGGCCACACAGCCCCAAAGCATGATGGAACCTCCTCCAAATTTTACTGTGGGTAGCAAGTGAATTTCTTTGAATGCCGTGTTTTTTTTGCCTCCATGACTAACTCCTTTTTGTATTACCAAACAAATCAATCTTTGTTTCATCAGTCCACAGGACCTTCTTCCAAAATGTAACTGGCTTGTCCAAATGTGCTTTTGCATACCTAAGGAGACTGTTTGTGGCGTGCTTGCAGAAACTGCTTCTTTCGCATCACTCTCCCATACAGCTTCTCCTTGTGTAACGTGTGCTGTATTGTTGACCGATGCACATTGACACCATCTGCAGCAAGATGAAGCTGCAGGTCTTTGGAGGTGGTCTGTGGATTGTCCTTGACTGTTCTCACCATTCTTCTTCTCTGCCTTTCTGATATTTTTCTTGGCCTGCCACTTCTGGGCTTAACAAGAACTGTACCTGTGTTCTTCCATTTCCTTACTATGTTCCTCACAGTGGAAACTGACAGTTTAAATCTGAGACAACTTTTCGTATCCTTCCCCTGAACAACTATGTTGAATAATCTTTGTTTTCAGATCATTTGAGAGTTGTTTTGAGGCGCCCATGATGCCACTCTTCATAGGAGATTCAAATAGAAAAACTTGCAAGTGGCCACCTTAACCCCTTCACGACTGGCCGATTTTTCGCTTTCCGTTTTTTTTTTCGCCATTCTTTTTCTGAGACGTAACTTTTTTATTTTTCAGTCAATATGGTCATGTGAGGGCTCATTTTTTGCGGAACGAGCTGTAATTTTAAATGAAACTAGAAAACGGCAATAAAAATTCCAAATGCAGAAAAATTGCAAAAAAAAGTGCAATAGCACTATGGTTTTTGAGATATTTTATTCACTGTGTTCACTATATGGTAAAACTGATGTGTGGGTGGGATGCCTCAGGTCAGTGCGAGTTCGTAGACACCAAACATGTATAGGTTTACTTTTATATAAGGGGTTAAAAAAGTGGCGCACGCCATATTCCGTGACCCGTAGCGTTCTCATTTTTTGGGATCTATGGCTCAGTGACTGCTTATTTTTTGCGTCTCGAGCTGACGTTTTTAACGGTACCATTTTTGCGCAGATGCTACGTTTTGATCGCCTCTTATTGCATTTTGCGCAAAAGTTGTGGCGACAAATGTCGTTTTGGCGTTTGGAATTTTTTTGCCGTTACGCCGTATACTGATCAGATTGATTTTATATTTTGATAGATCAGGCGTTTCTGAACGCGGCGATACCAAATGTGTGTATATTTTTTATTTTTTTTAACCCTTTAATTTTCAATGGGGCGAATGGGGGGTGATTTGAACTTTTTTTTAGTATTTTTTTGTTTTTTTTTTAATTTTTTAAAACTTTAACTTTTTTTTTTTTTTTTTTTTTATTTTACTAGTCTTCCCAGGGGGCTATTGCGATCAGCATTCCGATCGCTCTGCAGTATCTGCTGATCACAGCTACAAGGCTGTAAACAGCAGATACGCTCTTTCTCTTTTGCTGTGCCACTGGCACAGCGAAAGTGAAACCAAGTCAGGTGTAGTACTGGAGTCATCACATGACCCTGTGCTACCATGACAACTATCGGGAGTCACGTGATTGCGTCACGTGACTTCCGGTATCGGGCGGTAAGTAAAATTTTACCGCGATCGCGCTTATAATGGCGCTGTCACATATTGACAGCGCCATATAAGGGGTTAAACGGCACAAGCAGATAACGATTCTGCTCGTGCCTAGCAGGCACACATCTCAGCTGTGAAAATCAACTGAGATGTGTGCCGATCGCAGCATGATGCTGCCGGCAGACCGCGGGCAGTAAGGTTATGACCGCTAGGACGTAATTTTACTGCCCGCAGTCGTTAAGGGGTTAAATACCTTTTTCTCATGATTGGATACACCTGCCTATGAAGTTCAAAGCTCAATGAGGTTAGAAAAAAAATTTAGTGCTTTAGTAAGTCAGTAAAAAGTAGTTTGGAGTGTTCAAATCAAGAAATTGATAAGGGTGCCCATACTTTTGCACTTTTGTTTTTGTCAAATTTTGTTTAAATGCGAATTGCACATTTTCTGTTAGTACAATAAACCTCATTTCAATCCAGAAATATTATTCAGTCCATCAGTTATTAGATGTATGAAACTGAAATAGCTGTTGCAAAAACCCAAATTGTTATAAAGAAAAAAGGTTAACATTAATAGGGGTGCCCAAACTTTTTCATATGACTGTAAGATCGATCTTCCTATAAAGTGTTCATCCATCAAGTCGCCATAGCTCGCGATTAAGCTGAAGGCTGTTAAGAGAGAAGAATTGCGCTGTCTGGACATATATGTTCACCATAGTCATTGATGGAAAATTCTTGATTATCTCTTGCTTTCTGCAAAACCAATCTCTATCTCCTGAAGTGAAGTAGTTTTATTTTATAATAGGATGGGGTGTGGTATCAAGTGGACCTGGACGACCCAGGTACTCTTTGTACACGTTCTATGGTGAAGATTAACAGGCCTTACTAAACTTATCCAACAGCCAGGATTCAACATACAAGACTGGGTCACATCCTTCAACCTTATTTTGCCATGACCTATTTTCAAGGTCGTCCATTTTGTGAGGAACATATTAACACTTTGTATATTTTAAGTTACTTGTTCAGATATGGCACCGTACATCATCCCAGTCAGTGTTCTGCTCACCTCCTTTCTCCTTCTGCTCCAGAGTTCTTTCCACATTTCCACAGAATATTTTGTGGTTTGAGTGGTATGGTGGGCGTTATCTGTACATGTTTCTCACATGGTCGTCAGGATACATCCCTAAGTGTACTTTTGAATGATACCATTCTTTCTGACTCATAGTGTACTGGAAAATGGGGGGAAAAAAAAAACTCTAAGTGTGGTGAAGTTGCAAAAAAGTTCAATTCCACAATTTATTATATGTAGTTAGTTTAGCGTACTGAGCTGACGTTTTTCATGACACCATTTTGAGGTAGATACAATGTTTTGACCCCCGTTAATGCTCTTTATTATAATGATTGGCAACCCAATAAGCGGAATTCTGGCATCTTTGATTTATTTTTTTATTTTTTTTCTAGTTACATCATTGACAAATTTCTGAATAAAGCAATTTTTTTTTCCCTTGTATTTCCTAGTTTAATTGGGATACTTGAAATTTTGATCAGTCGATTGCTTGTGCTATGCAGAGTAGTGAATCAGCACTGCTCTATATAGCAGAAATTGTGATCTGTGAATTCCGGTCTTGCAGCTGGCATTCACAGGAGGATTGTGATGACTGGCGTAAGGGTCATGAGCTGTCCCGAGGCTGTCATGGGAACCCATCGGCGACCCGTGATCACGTGACAGATGCGCCAATGAGCAGGATCAAGGACAAGCTTCCTACCAGTGCATGTGAAATACTGCTATCGGAGATTGACAGCAGCATTTAATTGGTTAACAGCCGCTGGTGGATCTCCACCCGCGGCTGTTAGAGGAACTTGGCAGCTGATTTAATCAGAAAACAAGTGCCAGGAAAGACTTTGGGGTACTTTGCACACTACGACATCGCAAGCCGATGCTTGCGATGCCGAGCACAATAGTCCCTGCCCCCGTCGCACATACAATATGGTGTTATAGCTGCCGTAGCTAACATTATCGCTACGGCAGCTTCACGCGGACTTACCTGCCCTGCGACGTCGCTCAAGCTGGTGAACCGCCTCCTTACTAGGGGGGATGGGTCGTGCGGCGTCACAGCGTCGTCACACGGCAGGCGGCCAATAGAAGTGGAAGGGCGGAGATGAGTGGGACGTAAACATCCCGCCCACCTCCTTCCTTCCGCATAGCCGGCGTGAGCCGCAGGACGCAGGTAGATGTTCCTCGCTCCTGTGGCTTCACACACAGCGATGTGTGCTGCTGCAGGAATGAGGAACAATATCGTAACATCGGTCCTTCCGAAATTATGGAAATGACCCACACTACACCGATGATACGATTTCGATGCTTTTGCGCTCGTTAATCGTATCAAAAACTATTTACACACTCCGATATCGACAGCAACGCCGGATGTGCGTCACTTTCGATTTGACCCCACAGACATCGCAGCTGCGATGTCGTAGTGTGCAAAGTACCCCCTTAGTCTTCGGGCATGCTCACACGAGCGGGAAAAACGGACGAGTGCAATGCGAGAAAATCTCGCATTGCACTCGGACCTATGTTAGTCATTGAGGGAGAGCAGTTGGTCAGCTTTTCTCGCATCCAGATTCTGGATGCGAGAAAAGCGGCAACATTCTGAGATTTTTTGCTAGAGCCGTATCCCTCGCACTCATTCAAGTGAATGGGTGCGAGAGAAACATCGGAATGCACTCGGATGTTATCCCAGTGCAATGCGATATACGCACAGGCTGACAATGGGGGAGATTAACCCCTCCCGCTCCTCCACAGTGTCCGCCCTCAGCTTCACAGCTGTGTCCTGATTGAAAGATCGGGTCACAATCACATGAAACTCAGCTCATGCTCGCAGCAGAGCCTGAGCCAGGGGTCATTAGCATATCACATCCGATGCTCTAACATAACTAGTGAGTCCAGCCTTAGTGTGAGGGAAAAAAGTGAAGGAAAATCCACATTGAAAAAATTTAAAACTAGAAAAAACCATGACAATATTCCAAGTAGACTAGATACGTCTAGTCTACTATCTAGTCTACTTGGAATATTGTCATGGTTTTTTCTAGTTTTAAATTTTTTTCAATAAAGTTCTAATTTTATATGCGGATGCTGGATTTTCCTTCACTTTTTTTCTTAAGTTCCACCTGACTGACAGTCAGGTTTCCAAGCACCCACCCTCATTCAATAGTCTGGTGAGCTGTTCACATCTTCACGTTTAGTCTTAGTGTGAGCCTGCATCAAAGGCAGGGACAGGGGTGACTTCGTAAATGTACATCGGTTGTAAAGGGGTTAAACAACATGTTTGTAAATTGATCTAAGTTTACATCATGTTACATCCAGTTTCTAACTTACGGTTTTATCTTTTGTTAGTCGTACACTGAATTATATTTGTGCATATATTTCCAGGACCTTTCAACTGGATACAAATTTGTTGTGAGCTAAGACTTAAAATAGTTGAAGGAGAAAATTAGCAATAAAAGGTTCTATTCTTTAAACATTTAAAGGGGTTGTCCTCTTCTAGGATAACCCTGTTCTTCATTCCCCATGTTTGCCTCTATCAGAATAAGAAAGCTGATACTCTCCTTTGCTGATGCACTCGCTCTCCGGGGGCTTACGTGAAATTGTTCTGTCAGATGAACCCCGCACCAAATCACCGCCGACTTCACTGTCCTGGCCTTCGGATGTATAAGTAATTCACAAGAATTGAGCAGCCATTCGTGGCTCTGACTTCCTGTTCCCGGGAGTGAGTGTTGGTATTTCTGCAACAGCTCTGGTGCAAACATGAGGGATGAGAAAGGGTTATCCGAGTAGTAGTAGTACTTCAATATTTTCATTTGGGTAGCCATAAATAAATGTTTTCGAGCCATTTCGAATATTCTATCATGTGGCTTTTAGTTTCTAACCTCTGTCTTTTTGTTTCGTATCAGTATTTGATGGTTTAGGTGATCTTCTTATACCCACAATGACCCCCTCATCTCAGCCATCTTCTGTCACCTCAGCAAACAATGCAGGGGGCGCTGGCAAAGGTCTTGGCAGTGACCTTGATTCTTCTCTTGCAAGTTTAGTAGGCAGTAAGTGCTATAATATTTATGCTTCTATTTTACTTTGTGTATTTCTATGTGTAGGTTTGGTAGGAGCACTACTTTCCATCCCGTCAGTTGTTTCCTACCAATCTGTATTTTCCTGTTTTTCGTAACAATATCCCTGCAGTACCCCACCTTGGCTTTCCTAACAAGATAATTGAAAATCAGTCGGGTGCTCTCCACAAGATCACATTAGCATCTGAAGGTCCTGTCCTTACCCATCAGTGTTTCCTTCTATACTTTCCTCTTCTGTTCCACAATATTTTTCGTTTTGCTCTTCCTTCATGTGTGTTGTAGAACAGTTTATACACATGAATTCTATAATGCTCTGTACAGCATTGTGATATCATGATGTAGATGATGTGCTATATGTTTAATTTATTATTTTAACTTTTTAGATCTTGGGATTTCTGGAACCACTGTCAAAAAGTAAGTTGCTTCCAACCGGTCAGTTCCAAACTATTTAGACCTGATTACTGAAATATTTCCTTATAGAAATAAGTAATGGAACTAGGATTAAGGAAACGTAAACTTTTAGTGCTTATAAAAAGCTATGACATCTAACTGCAGCTAAGCAAAAGAATTGATAGGCTCCTGGCTCAGGGCCACTTTAGTAGTTTGGTAATTGTGGAATCTTCCCCCTAGCTTCCTGCATCCCTAGCACCTTTTTGATTAGTAGTCTGGGTGCAACATCAGGCATGCATTACACTACACCGATAACGCCAGGTCTACTTGGAAAAGGTGCGAGGATGCCGGCAGGTGGGGGAAATGTGCACATGTTATGTATTTACTGGAAACATTTCTGCATTCGAAACATTTCTCTGGGCAGAAGAAAATGCTGCATAAAAAATGCATTTTTGATGCTGACTGAATTCACATACTCATTTTTTCCTTGAAGACCTGAAGCAGGTTCAAACCTGCAATATACATATTATAGTTCAGAAAACTCATTTGTTTTGCTGGGACACTAAAATGCTGCATTCTTCATTGTTCTGCTCTGCAACAGCTATTACATTGTGTCCAGTTCTACATGAAAAATGTGGTGGTTTTTTCAATTGTCCATTTAAGTTATACACAGTATATGCAATACAGAAATTGTGGCTTCTAGAATCTTACTGTAGAACATAGCTTATTATTTCACAATGTGATTATTTAGGGGAGACCTTCAGTGGAATGCAGGCGAGAAGAAGCTGACAGGAGGTGCTAACTGGCAACCAAAGGTAGCTCCGGCCACATGGGCATCCGGTAGTCCATCATCTGCTCCTATGGTAATGTTCTACTGACCTCGTTTATTCTAATAAAAATGCATTTCTTATTAATAAATAATGTCAAGACTATGGATTAAATTTAAAGTATCAATACAACAATATAAATTAAATCTAAGGTTTTATGAACATATACTGTTTAGAGAATAGAGTTTGTGCAAATCGATTTGCAGGATCCAGTCAATCTGCCATGTCGATAATCGTTGGCCTCTGGACAGGAGCCCTCTTACTTGATGGCGTTCCTGACTCCACTTTTGGCTGCCTGGCGCAACGTCATCGTTGTGGCGTGACGAATAAGTCATGTGCCAGAATAGCCAATCAAAAGAAGAGCTGTAGATGCTTTTAGTAGGCTGCTCTCAAGGCTTCTGTCTAAAGGCCACAGATTACTGATGAAGCTGAACCAGATCCTATGATTCATTTTACACGAACTCTAGAAGCATCATTATCCTTTAGCACTTCTAGTGTAGTATTTTTAAAGGTGATATAAAGGGTAGATGTCTAACACATAGTTCAGTATATATTTATGGCAAATAATAAGGCTGTGGGACCTGCTATACAGGGTTTGTTTTTATCTAGTAATAAATCTAGCAATGAGGTTGAATATACAAAAATCTCCTAGGAGACACTAATATATAAAACTTAACGTTTATTAAAGACCTTAATAAAAAGTGAACAGGGTCACTGGTAATCGTGATTTCTATTAAAAGAAGAACAAAACACACGTGGAGTACGATCACAGCCTCATACAAGACAATACCAGTGTGTATGATCTATGCAAAAACACACAGTGTCTGACTCAGGCCATTTCAAGGATCGACCCCAGTGCATGCGACACAGATTGAATCCATGCATATATTGGTCACAAAAGACCCACTCCACTCCAAAAATAAGAAAAGCCCACCTATACAATGGACCTTGGAGTGGTCATGGAAAATGAGATCCAAACATATCACTTATTATTCAGGAAACCACCCTCATCCAACCGGGGGATCCTACTGTGACAAAAAGGAAGGGTCTCACCATATCCAGACGGGCTTCGTTAAATAGTAAACCTGCATCAAATATGCTTATTACATCGGTTTACTCCAATAGAAGGCAAACAACTTCCAAACATTTGTTTTTATCTAGAACAATAAGGCCTTGTTCACACACTGCGGTTTTACTCGCGTCTGTTTTTGCTGCAGAAATTTCTTGAGAAAATGGTTGTAACCTTTCTGCAGACATTCGCCAGCAAAACCTATGGAATAAAAATAGCAGTGCGCACACTGCAGTTTTTTCTCAAACATTCTTTCTGCGGAATTTCTTGAGAAAAAAATCGCACTTCTTTTCTGCAGGTACCTGTGTTTTTTGCCATAGATAATGGTAAAACACCGCAGGGACCAACTTGCATAAAAAATGCACCAAAAACGCGGTAAAAACGCATGCGTTTTTCGGTAGGTTATTGGTGCGTTTTTTGACCACAAGTGCACTAATCTGTCAGACTCAAGAAATTTCTTAAAATCCTTTTTCTAGTATGAACAGAGCCTAAGGCTGGGATCCCACAACTGTTTGGTCTGTGCAACCTATACGTTGTCCTGAAGCTAAGCTCATCATTTACACTGTTAGCATTTCTATTTCTTTAGACCTCAATGTGTGCTGTAACATCTGAAAGGTGATTCAGTATATATCTCTAGATCATGGACCCTACAGTTTTCAAAGACTTCAAAAAGTAATTTTTTTTTGGTCTGTGATAGTTGAAGCTGAGGGCGATTGCACGAGCGTAGAACAGTCAAATCACCAGGGAAATACTGAGCAAATTCTGAACATTTCCAAACAAAAACAAATGAACATGTTTTAGAAGTGTTTTTTAAATATGATTCTTTTTGAAATGTTATGAGTAGATTTAATTGATCATGTATCTGATTTTATATATTCCTATTTTATTTAGCAAGGATCTACTCCTCCAGGCAGTGCAGGGGCCCAGGCAGCAAGTCCTGCTCCAGGTGCACAGCCGGCAGCCGGATTTGGTCTGGTAAGTATTTAACTCTAGACACAAAATAAATTATTAACATGGAACGTCCACTTTAGATTTGCTGATATCTGAATGAAAAATATCCTTAGCCATTATCAGTAGGTTGATATGAATGTTACTGTATAGATTTACTTAAGCTAAACCTGTCACAGTAATTATTTAGAAAAGACATTTTGTGTGCTGTATTAATTCCGGCACTATGTTTATGATATACGACGGTAGTATTTCTACCCGTGCAGTATGTGATATGTTCTTCATTACAGTATACATGCTGTGGAAGCTAAAGACAATATGACATTGGGTTTTTGTTATTTCTGCTTGTTTTCAAAGTAGAAAATCATGTAAATGAATTCTGCTTTGGAATAATGCCTCTATTTATTATGGTGCTGTATATGTGTGCAAATGTAGGCAGAGGCTTCAGAAACCTTATCCATTGTATTTTGTGCCTTTTTATATTGTATGGAGTATTTTATTGAAATATTTTATTTAGAGAGTCATGTTTTTACTTTGACGTATACAGTGTCTTAAACTATTCATACCCTGTACACTTTTCCACATTTTTTTTCAAATTACACCTATGCATTTTATTGTGATTTTATGTGATATACCAACACTAAGAAGCAAGTATTTGTGAAGGGTAATGGATATAATGCATGGTTTTCTACATTTTTAAATGATATAAAGCTGAAAATTTTATGACGTGCATTTGTATTCAAACCCCCCTGTAGTCTGATACCCCCTAAATCTTGAGTTACCAACTACCTCCAGAAGTCACCTAATTAGTAAATGGAGTCCACCGGTGTAATCTATTCTCATATAACTACAACTATTCTGTGAAGCCCTTAGATGTTTGAGAACATTACAAATCTCACATAATTAAAATCAAAGCGCACACCCGACAGGTCAGGGATAAAAGTGTGGAGAAGAGTAAAACAGGGTTGGCACTTAAAAAAAAAAAAAATAAATAAATAAATAGCCCAAACTATGAACATCTTATGGCATACTGTTCAATCCATCATCTTAAAATATGACTCGCTTAAATTTGCATCCTATGCAAGGAGAGCACTAACTGGAGAATCAGCCCAGAGGCCCATGGTCACTCTGGAGAAGCTGCAAAGATCCAAAGCTCAGGTGGAATAATCTGTTCACAGGACAACTGTTAAGCGGGCTTTACACGCTACGACATCGCTAAAGTGATCTCGTTGGGGGTCACGGAATTTGTGACGCACATCCGGTCACTTTAGCGATGCCGTTGAGTGTGACACCTATGAGCGATTTTGCATCGTCGCAAAAACATGCAAAATCGCTCATCGGTGACATGGGAGTCCATTCTCAAATATCGTTACTGCAGCAGTAACAAAGTTGTTCCTCGTTCCTGTGGCAGCACACATTGCTCCGTGTGACACCGCTGGAACGAGGAAGCTCTCCTTACCTGCATCCCGGCCACAATGCGGAAGGAAGGAGGTGGGCGGGATGTTCGTCCCGCTCATCTCCGCCCCTCTGCTTCTATTGGGCGGCGGTTCAGTGACGCTGCTGTGACATCGCTATGACGCTGAACAACCGCCCCCTTAGAAAGGAGGCGGTTCGCCGGTCACAGCAACGTCGCAGGGAAGGCAAGTAGTGTGACGGGTCCGGGCAATGTTGTGCATCACAGGCAGAGATTTGCCAGTGTCGCACAACTGATGGGGGCGGGTACGCATGCTGGCGATATCGCTACCGATATCGCAGTGTGTAAAGCGGCCTTTAGTCATGTACTCCAAAAATGGCTTCCTCGTTGCCACTTTTCCAAAAAACGCAATTTGTGAAAGCAAGCCATAACCAGTCCCATTTGCAATTTGCAAAAAGCCATTCAGGGGACACAGCTAGCATGTGGAACAAAATGCTCTGGTCAGATGCATCCAAAGTAGAACTTTTCTGCGTTAAATGCAAAATGCTATGTGTGGTGGGAAACACTGCACATCTCCCTCAACACCATCCCCACCATCAAACATGGTGGTGGTAGCATCATTCTGTGGGTATGCTTTTCTTCAGCAGGGACAGGGAAGATGGATGGAGCTATGTTTTGAATTGTTCAGTCAAAGTACAGGCATAAATCTCAATGAGAATCTGTAGGTAGACTTGAAAAATTGCTTTCAGATATAAACCCTGACAAAGCCAGTGACGGTGAGCGTAAAACACAACGTGAATCCACAGCCTAAGTTTATCTTCTGAACCTTGGCAATATTTAACAACATATGTAAAGATTTACTCACATAAATTGTGACTTTTCTGACATAAAAATATTCATGTGGTGTTCTTTTATTTTATTTATTTTTTTTAACCCAGCCTGCATCTGGGGCAGGGGTACCAATTATGCCCCAACAGCCAATGATGTATGGCCAACCTATAAGGCCGTCATTTGGTGGAGCTTCTAGTTCTGGCGCTCCGGTAAGATTATGGTCTTTAAAATTTTGGTGTTCGTAATGTTATTGACTTAGGTTTACTTGTATTTTTGATGTTTTACTTACAGCTATCTCCGAGTATGACTCCTGCTTCACAAAGCCCCAAAAAGCCCCCCTCAAAGGATCCATTAGCAGATCTCAACATCAAGGACTTCTTGTAAATGTGTAAGGTAATAATGTGATTCTCTGAATCTTTTTTTGTGTTCATATTATATTGTTTTAGGCACCTGTGGAAATAGAAAAACTTATTATAAAACAGTAGATATCTTCATATGCCTGCAGAGCCTTGAAGTTGTCATAGTAATAATTAATAGTGTATGCTGAGCAAACTATCCACTCATGTGTGCTGTAAAGTGCATATGGGGCTAAAACGGTAATGATTGTGAAGAGAATAGACAAGATAAGACACCAAAGACTCACCATATTGTAGAGAATAATGGGAAGCAATGTAGCGCTGCGGGAGAGGCAGTGCTGTTGAATGAGCGCTAAAGATATGGTGCACTGTACTGTTTAATTAGGGCAGCGAACAGAAAGACCACATTGTGGTTATGGGGTGTGACGCACATCCAGCCACGGCTGGAGGTGACCCTGCACTAGAAAGAGTCTCCTCTATGGCATAAGTTTGTATTTAAAATAGCTGTGTTTAGCATTGGGACTTGACTTGAATCCTAGAAACTTCCTTCCTGCATTTGGGCAGCAGCCATTGGAATGCCTTCATAATGCTTTCATAGACTTACAACTGTGGTAGAGTAGAGCAGCATGCTGGGAGGACATGATCTATGTCTACCCAGTAATCCTCTGTAGACCGGAGGTAATAGTGATCCAAAGATGGCAGAGCATTAGGTCACGATCATTCATGACCTACTGAGTAAGGGTGTGTGTGTGTGTGTGTGTGTGTGTGTGTGTGTGTGTGTGTGTGTGTGTGTGTGTGTGTGTGTGTGTGTGTGTGTGTGTGTGTGTGTGTGTGTGTGTGTGTGTGTGTGTGTGTGTGTGTGTGTGTGTGTGTGTGTGTGTGTGTGTGTGTGTGTGTGTGTGTGTGTGTACACATAGTTGCATTAATTAACTTTTATTTTTTTATCTAGTTTTTTTTATTAGATTTTTTAAAAATATCATATGTATCATTAATACACACATTATATAGTTATATATAATGTTCAGCATAAATAAGTACACCCTAACAGCCATTGATTGAATATCAGATTTGTTATTTTGCACACAAACGTTTCCTAACAAATTAACTTTAAACTAAAGTTTAGATTGGCACCTGTCAGCTGTTTCTTTCAGGTTAAGAGCAGCCTAATATAGAGCAGGTGATTCTGATTTCAGAGCTGTATAACTTACTGGTATAACTTACTGGTCTCTGTGTTGCAGTTTCAACGTAATGAATATCCAGAGATTTTTCACTGACTCACTTGGTCTCACATGCATGGCAGTCAGGGTTATCTGTGTGCCTCCATCACTGATTGATTGGCAGCTTACTGTGTACTCTGTACATTGTACAAGCTGATAATCAGGACTGTAGGCATGGGTTATTCATTGCTTCATTAAACAGGTATCCAACAGATAGTTGACTGTTAAATGACACAATTTTATATAGAACCCCTTCCATTTCATGCTGTCAGAAATAGCACCACATGGAAGAGAAATGTCAACTGAGAAGGAAAATAATTTCTTTACACAAGAAAGGTGAAGGTTACATGAAGATCAGCATAGCTTTTACTTAGAATACTATTGCAAAAGTGATAACATTTTTTTTTACAAAGATCAACCATCTCAGAGATGTCCATATTGACCACAGAAGATAACACCATAACAGGAGTGTTTTCTAATGAGGAAAGTTGAAGAATATAGTGATGCAAGTTCACTGCATTGAACTTGCATACGTACGAAGCCAAACCAGGGTGTGTGTGTTTCCTGTGACACAATACGGTGTACACTCCAGAGGGAAGGCACGCATGGGAGTTGTCCACAAAAGAAGCCTCTTGTAAAGTCTGCCTACAATATGCCAGGACCTGTGCTGAAAAACATGAAAACTACTGGTACTGTTTATTCTGAAGTGATGAGACCAAGATAATGTTTATGGAATTGATAGCTTCAAAATTGTGTGGCCTCACAAAGGTGAGGAGTGTAAGAAAAAAAAAAAGCAAAGCGGTGGCAGTGTCCTTATGTGGGGCTGCGTGAAAGCTGCTGGTGTCAGGGAGCTACATTTCATTGATGGTTTCATGAATTCATAGATTTACTGCTCTATATGGAAAGAAAAGATGTTACCATCACTCAGTGCTCTTGGAAGCCGTGATCTTTTACAGCATCACAATAATCCAAAGGCCACAGTTGCATTTCTGAAAAACAGGGTGAAAGTGAATGAGTGGCCAAGTATGTCTCCTGATCTGAACCCAACCGAAACACCTTGACAGAATTCTGAAGAGAGACGTTGAGCATCAATCTCCTTCAGCATCCAATGAGGGGCCAACTAG
>NC_134355.1:373953811-374031796 GCF_048569485.1 Anomaloglossus baeobatrachus
CAGGCGGCAGGGACAGAGTTTGCAGTCTTTGCTGAAAAACTCTCTGAGTCACTCTCACAATCCATGGCTCAGTCCATGGACAAATGGTCTGCCAAGCTGCTGGAAGCTTTGCAGTCCAGACCGGTCCCTACGCAGGCCCCGGGCCCTGTTGGATCTTCACCCCCAGGCCCCTCTCTGCCCGCGCCGCAGCACGCTCCCAGGGGGGGCCCTAGGTCTCATGGGGAGGACTCCGGCCCGGACCACAGTCCCAGACCGGCTAAGCGGGCACGCTGGGAATCTTCCCCGACTTCTTCACGCTGCTCGGGTTCCCAGCGTGAGGACTCTCTGGAGGACGAGGCGGACGTCGCAGCTCAGGGCTCTGACACTGACGTTGCCCTCAATCTTGATACACCTGACGGGGACGCCATAGTAAATGATCTTATCTCGTCCATCAACCAGGTGTTAGATATCTCTCCTCCACCGCCACCTGTAGAGGAGTCGACTTCTCAGCAGGAGAAACACCAGTTTCGGTTACCTAAACGTACACGGAGTGCGTTTTTCGATCACTCTAACTTCAGAGATGCTGTCCAGAAGCCCAGAGCGGTTCCGGACAAGCGCTTCACTAAGCGCCTTACTGACACACGTTACCCCTTCCCTTCTGACGTTGTCAAGGGTTGGGCTCAATGTCCCAAGGTGGATCCCCCAGTCTCTAGATTGGCGGCTAGATCTGTAGTATCGGTTGCAGATGGATCATCGCTAAAGGATGCCACTGACAGGCAGATAGAGCTCCTGATGAAATCCATCTATGAAGCCACGGGCGCGTCTTTTTCCCCGGCCTTTGCAGCCGTGTGGGCACTCCAAGCTATCTCAGCTTGTCTGGCTGAGATTAATGCCGTTACACGTAATTCTGCTCCGCAGGTTACGTCTTTGACTTCCCAGGCGTCAGTTTTTTCTTCCTACGCCATGAACGCAGTTTTGGACTCTGCTAGCCGTACAGCGGTGGCATCCGCTAACTCTGTGGCAGTCCGCAGGGCCATGTGGCTGCGCGAATGGAAGGCAGACTCGGCTTCCAAGAGGTTCTTAACCGGTTTGCCGTTTGCTGGCGACCGATTGTTTGGCGAACGATTGGATGAGATTATTAAGGAATCTAAGGGAAAGGACTCCTCCTTGCCCCAGTCCAAGCCAAAGAGACCTCAGCAACGACAGATACATTCGAGGTTTCGGTCCTTTCGTCCCTCCACCAAGCCCCAATCCTCTTCATCCAGCAGGCCGGAGAAAGGCCAGAGGAACTCCTATGCGTGGCGGGCTAAGTCACGCCCTCAAAAGGACGCAGGAGGCACTGCTTCCAAGGCGGCCTCCTCATGACTCTCGGCATCCCTGAACCGCATCCTCGGTCGGTGGCAGGCTCTCCCGCTTTTGCGACGCCTGGTGGCCACATGTTCGAGACCGATGGGTGAGAGACATTCTGTCTCACGGTTACAGGATAGAGTTCAGCTCTCGTCCTCCGACTCGTTTCTTCAGAACATCACCGCCCCCCGAGCGAGCCGATGCACTTTTTCAGGCGGTGAACGCTCTGAAAACAGAAGAAGTTGTGATCCCTGTTCCCCCCCAGGAACATGGTCGCGGCTTTTACTCCAACTTGTTTGTGGTGCCAAAGAAGGACGGCTCATTCCGTCCCGTTCTGGACCTCAAACTACTCAACAGACATGTGAGCACCAGACGGTTTCGGATGGAATCTCTCCGCTCTGTCATCGCTTCAATGTCACAAGGAGACTTCCTAGCATCGATCGACATCAAGGATGCTTATCTCCATGTGCCGATCGCACCCGAACATCAACGCTTTTTGCGCTTCGCCATCAGGGACGAACACCTTCAGTTCGTGGCACTGCCTTTCGGCCTGGCGACAGCCCCACGGGTGTTCACCAAGGTCATGGCATCTGTTGTGGCGGTCCTTCACTCTCAGGGCCACTCGGTGATTCCCTACTTAGACGATCTCCTAGTCAGGGCACCCTCTCAGTTGGCGTGTCAAAACAGCCTTTCCGTCGCTCTGGCGACTCTTCAGCAGTTCGGGTGGATAATCAACTTCCCAAAATCCAAGTTGACACCGACCCAATCTCTGACGTACCTTGGGATGGAGTTTCATACTCAGTCAGCGATAGTCATGCTACCGCGGGACAAACAGCTTTCTCTGCAGGCAGGGGTGCAATCTCTTCTTCGGGGTCAGTCACACCCCTTGAGGCGCCTCATGCACTTCCTGGGGAAGATGGTGGCAGCGATGGAGGCAGTGCCCTTCGCGCAATTCCATCTGCGGCCACTACAGTGGGACATTCTCCGAAAATGGGACAGGAGGTCGACTTCACTCGACAGGAACGTCTCTCTGTCCCTTGCAACCAAGACGTCACTTCAGTGGTGGCTCCTTCCCAACTCTCTGTCGCAGGGGAAATCCTTCCTACCCCCCACCTGGGCTGTGGTCACGACGGACGCGAGCCTGTCAGGGTGGGGGGCGGTTTTTCTCCACCACAGGGCTCAGGGAACCTGGACTCCGATAGAGTCATCCCTTCAGATCAATATTCTGGAGATAAGGGCAGTGTATCTAGCCCTATTGGCCTTTCATCGGTGGCTGGAGGGCAGGCAGATCCGAATCCAGTCGGACAACGCCACGGCCGTCGCTTACATCAACCACCAAGGCGGCACTCGCAGTCGTCAAGCCTTCCAGGAAGTCCGGCGAATTCTGCAGTGGGTGGAAGCCACAGCCTCCACCATCTCCGCAGTTCACATCCCGGGCGTAGAAAACTGGGAAGCAGATTTTCTCAGCCGCCAGGGCATGGACGTGGGGGAATGGTCTCTTCACCCAGACGTGTTTCGAGAGATCTGTCGCCGCTGGGGAACGCCGGACGTCGATCTCATGGCGTCACGGCACAACAACAAAGTCCCGGCATTCATGGCCCGGTCTCAAGATCACAGAGCTCTGGCGGCGGACGCATTAGTTCAGGATTGGTCGCAGTTTCGACTGCCCTATGTATTTCCTCCTCTGGCGATGCTGCCCAGAGTGCTGCGCAAAATCAGGTCCGACTGTCGTCGAGCCATTCTCGTCGCTCCAGATTGGCCGAGGCGGTCGTGGTACCCGGATCTGTGGCATCTCACGGTGGGTCAACCGTGGGCGCTCCCAGACCGCCCAGACTTGCTATCTCAAGGGCCGTTTTTCCATCTGAATTCTGCGGCCCTCAACCTGACTGTGTGGCCATTGAGTCCTGGCTCCTAGCGTCCTCAGGGTTATCTCAAGATGTCATTGCCACTATGAGACAGGCCAAGAAACCAACGTCCGCCAAGATCTATCACAGGTCTTGGAGGATCTTCTTATCCTGGTGCTCTGATAAGGGTTTTACTCCCTGGCCCTTTGCCTTACCCACTTTTCTTTCATTCCTTCAATCCGGAATGGACAAGGGTTTGTCTCTCGGCTCTCTCAAGGGACAAGTATCGGCGCTTTCCGTATTTTTTCAAAAGCGTCTAGCCAGGCTTCCGCAGGTCCGCACGTTCTTGCAGGGAGTTTGCCACATAGTCCCGCCTTACAAGCGTCCGCTGGAACCCTGGGACCTCAATAGGGTGCTAACGGCTCTTCAGAAACCACCTTTCGAGCCGCTGCGGGAGGTCTCTTTATCACGTCTTTCGCAAAAGGTGGAATTTTAGTGGCAGTTACGTCGCTCCGTAGAGTGTCGGAACTGGCAGCGCTGTCATGCAAAGCCCCCTTTCTGGTTTTTCACCAGGATAAGGTGGTTCTACGTCCGGTCCCGGAATTTCTCCCTAAAGTGGTATCCCCTTTTCATCTCAATCAGGATATCTCCTTACCTTCATTTTGCCCTCATCCAGTTCACCAATGTGAAAAGGATTTGCACTCATTAGATTTAGTGAGAGCACTCCGACTCTACGTGTCTCGCACGGCGCCCCTGCGCCGTTCAGATGCTCTCTTTGTCCTTGTCGCTGGCCAGCGTAAGGGTTCGCAGGCTTCCAAGTCAACCTTGGCTCGATGGATCAAGGAACCAATTCTTGAATCCTACCGTTCTTCTGGGCTTCCACTTCCTTCAGGATTGAAAGCCCATTCTACCAGAGCCGTGGGTGCGTCCTGGGCACTGCGGCACCGGGCTACGGCTCAGCAGGTGTGTCAGGCAGCTACCTGGTCTAGTCTGCACACTTTCACGAAACACTATCAGGTGCACACCTATGCTTCGGCAGACGCTAGTCTAGGTAGGCGAGTCCTTCAGGCGGCGGTTGCCCACCTGTAAGAGGGGGTCGTTTTCGGCTCTTTTTATCGAGGTATTCTTTTACCCACCCAGGGACTGCTTTTGGACGTCCCAATTGTCTGGGTCTCCCAATGGAGCGACAAAGAAGAAGGGAATTTTGTTTACTTACCGTAAATTCCTTTTCTTCTAGCTCCTATTGGGAGACCCAGCACCCGCCCCTGTTCCCTTCGGGCTGTTGTTCTTTTGTGTACACATGTTGTTGCATGGTGAATTGTTCTTTGGGTTCATGGTTTTCAGTTCTCCGAACATCCTTTGGATTGAATTTACCTTAGACCAATTTATAAGTTTCCTCCTTCCTGCTTTTGCACCAAAACTGAGGAGCCCGTGATGCACGGGAGGGTATATAGGCAGAGGGGAGGGGTTACACTTTTTAAAGTGTAATACTTTGTGTGGCCTCCGGAGGCAGAAGCTATACACCCAATTGTCTGGGTCTCCCAATAGGAGCTAGAAGAGAAGGGAATTTTGTTTACTTACCGTAAATTCCTTTTCTTCTAGCTCCAATTGGGAGACCCAGACAATTGGGTGTATAGGCTATGCCTCCGGAGGCCGCACAAAGTATTACACTAAAAGTGTAAAGCCCCTCCCCTTCTGCCTATACACCCCCCGTGCTCCTACGGGCTCCTCAGTTTTGGTGCAAAAGCAAGAAGGAGGAAAAAAATTATAAACTGGTTGAAAGTAAATTCAATCCGAAGGAATATCGGAGAACTGAAACCATTCAACATGAACAACATGTGTACACAAAAAAACAGGGGCGGGTGCTGGGTCTCCCAATTGGAGCTAGAAGAAAAGGAATTTACGGTAAGTAAACAAAATTCCCTTCTTCTTTGTCGCTCCATTGGGAGACCCAGACAATTGAGACGTCCAAAAGCAGTCCCTGGGTGGGTAAATAATACCTCATAATAGAGCCGTAACGGCTCCGTCCTACAGGTGGGCAACCGCCGTCTGAAGGACTTGCCTACCTAGGCTGGCATCTGCCGAAGCATAGGTATGCACCTGATAGTGTTTCGTGAAAGTGTGCAGGCTCGACCAGGTAGCCGCCTGACACACCTGCTGAGCCGTAGCCTGGTGCCTCAAAGCCCAGGACGCACCCACTGCTCTGGTAGAATGGGCCTTCAGCCCTGAGGGAACCGGAAGCCCAGCAGAACGGTAAGCTTCGAGAATTGGTTCCTTGATCCACTGAGCCAGGGTTGATTTGGAAGCCTGTGACCCTTTACGCTGGCCAGCGACAAGGACAAAGAGTGCATCCGAGCGGCGCAGGGGCGCCGTACGAGAAATGTAGAGTCTGAGTGCTCTCACCAGATCTAACAAGTGCAAATCCTTTTCACATTGGTGAACTGGATGAGGACAAAAAGAGGGTAAGGAGATATCCTGATAGAGATGAAAGGGGGATACCACCTTGGGGAGAAATTCCGGAACCGGACGCAGAACCACCTTGTCCTGGTGAAACACCAGGAAGGGGGCTTTGCATGACAGAGCTGCCAGCTCAGACACTCTCCGAAGTGAAGTGACTGCTACTAGGAAAACCACTTTCTGCGAAAGGCGTGCGAGAGAAATATCCCTCATTGGCTCGAACGGTGGTTTCTGAAGAACCATCAGCACCCTGTTCAGATCCCAGGGTTCCAACGGACGTTTGTAAGGAGGAACGATGTGACAAACCCCCTGCAGGAACGTGCGTACCTGTGGAAGTCTGGCCAGGCGCTTCTGAAAAAACACAGAGAGCGCAGAGACTTGTCCCTTAAGGGAGCCGAGTGACAAACCCTTTTCCAATCCGGACTGAAGAAAGGACAGAAAAGTGGGCAAGGCAAATGGCCAGGGAGAAAAACCCCCAGCAGAGCACCACGACAGGAATATTTTCCACGTCCTGTGGTAGATCTTGGCGGACGTTGGTTTCCTAGCCTGTCTCATAGTGGCAATGACCTCCTGGGATAATCCTGAAGACGCTAAGATCCAGGACTCAATGGCCACACAGTCAGGTTGAGGGCCGCAGAATTCAGATGGAAAAACGGCCCTTGAGACAGCAAGTCTGGTCGGTCTGGTAGTGCCCACGGTTGGCCGACCGTGAGATGCCACAGATCCGGGTACCACGACCTCCTCGGCCAGTCTGGAGCGACGAGGATGGCGCGGCGGCAGTCGGCCCTGATCTTGCGTAACACTCTGGGCAACAGTGCCAGCGGAGGAAACACATAAGGGAGTTGAAACTGCGACCAATCTTGAACTAAGGCGTCTGCCGCCAGAGCTCTGTGATCGTGAGAACGTGCCATGAATGCCGTGACCTTGTTGTGCCGGGACGCCATTAGGTCGACGTCCGGCATCCCCCAGCGGCAACAGATCTCCTGAAACACGTCCGGGTGAAGGGACCATTCCCCTGCGTCCATGCCCTGGCGACTGAGAAAATCTGCTTCCCAGTTTTCCACGCCTGGGATGTGAACTGCGGAGATGGTGGAGGCCGTGGCTTCCACCCACATCAAAATCCGCCGGACTTCCTGGAAGGCTTGCCGACTGTGTGTTCCTCCTTGGTGGTTGATGTAAGCCACCGCTGTGGAGTTGTCCGACTGAATTCGGATCTGCTTGCCTTCTAGCCACTGCTGGAACGCTTTCAGGGCAAGATACACTGCCCTGATCTCCAGAACATTGATCTGAAGTGAGGACTCTTGCTGGGTCCACGTACCCTGAGCCCTGTGGTGGAGAAAGACTGCTCCCCACCCTGACAGACTCGCGTCCGTCGTGACCACCGCCCAGGATGGGGGTAGGAAGGATTTCCCCTTCGATAATGAAGTGGGAAGAAGCCACCACCGAAGGGAAGCTTTGGTCGCCTGAGAGAGGGAGACGTTCCTGTCGAGGGACGTCGGCTTCCTGTCCCATTTGCGTAGGATGTCCCATTGAAGAGGACGCAGGTGAAACTGCGTGAAAGGGACTGCCTCCATTGCTGCCACCATCTTCCCCAGGAAGTGCATGAGGCGCCTCAAGGGGTGTGACTGACCTTGAAGGAGAGATTGCACCCCCGTCTGCAGTGAACGCTGCTTGTTCAGCGGAAGCTTCACTATCGCTGAGAGGGTATGAAACTCCATGCCAAGATATGTCAGCGATTGGGCCGGTGTCAGATTTGACTTTGGAAAATTGATGATCCACCCGAAACTCTGGAGAGTCTCCAGAGTAGCGGTGAGGCTGTGCTGGCATGCCTCTTGAGAGGGAGCCTTGACCAGCAGATCGTCTAAGTAAGGGATCACCGAGTGACCCTGAGAGTGGAGGACCGCGACTACTGTAGCTATGACCTTGGTGAAAACCCGTGGGGCTGTCGCCAGGCCGAACGGCAGTGCCACGAACTGAAGGTGTTCGTCTCCTATGGCGAAGCGCAGAAAGCGCTGATGCTCTGGAGCAATCGGAACGTGGAGATAGGCATCTTTGATATCGATCGATGCAAGGAAATCTCCTTGAGACATTGAGGCGATGACGGAGCGGAGGGATTCCATCCGGAACCGCCTGGTCTTTACGTGTTTGTTGAGCAGTTTTAGGTCCAGGACAGGACGGAAAGACCCGTCCTTCTTTGGAACCACAAACAGGTTGGAGTAAAAACCGTGACCCTGTTGCTGGAGAGGAACAGGGACCACCACTCCTTCTGCCTTCAGAGTGCCCAGCGCCTGCAGAAGAGCATCGGCTCGCTCGGGAGGCGGAGATGTCCTGAAGAATCGAGTCGGAGGATGAGAGCTGAACTCTATCCTGTAACCGTGAGACAGAATGTCTCTCACCCAACGGTCTTTTACCTGTGGCAGCCAGGTGTCGCAAAAGCGGGAGAGCCTGCCACCGACCGAGGATGCGGTGTGAAGCGGCCGTAAGTCATGAGGAAGCCGCCTTGGTAGCGGCACCACCGGCGGTCTTTTTAGGGCGTGATTTAGACCGCCATGAATCGGGAGTTCCTCTGATCCTTCTGAGGCCTTTTGGACGAGGAGAATTGGGACCTGCCCGCACCCCGAAAGGACCGAAACCTCGACTGTCCCCTCCTCTGTTGGGGTAAGTTTGGTTTGGCCTGGGGTAAGGATGTTTCCTTTCCCTTGGATTGCTTGATGATTTCATCCAATCTCTCACCAAACAAACGGTCGCCAGAAAATGGCAAACCGGTTAAGCACTTTTTGGAAGCCGAATCTGCCTTCCATTCCCGTAGCCACAAGGCCCTGCGTATTGCCACCGAATTGTCGGCTGCAACCGCCGTACGGCTCGCAGAGTCCAGGACAGCATTAATAGCGTAGGACGCAAATGCCGACGTTTGAGATGTTATGGAAGCCACTTGCGGCGCAGACGTACGTGTGAGTGCGTCAATTTGCGCTTGACCCGCTGAGATAGCTTGGAGTGCCCATACGGCTGCGAATGCTGGAGCAAAAGACGCGCCGATAGCTTCATAGATGGATTTCAACCAGAGCTCCATCTGTCTGTCAGTGGCATCCTTGAGTGAAGCCCCATCTTCCACAGCAACTATGGATCTAGCCGCCAGTCTGGAGATTGGAGGATCCACCTTGGGACACTGAGTCCAGCCCTTGACCACGTCAGGGGGGAAGGGATAACGTGTATCCTTAAGGCGCTTAGAAAAACGCTTATCTGGACAAGCCCGGTGTTTCTGGACTGCCTCTCTGAAGTCAGAGTGGTCCAGAAACATACTCGTTGTACGCTTGGGAAACCTGAAACGGAATTTCTCCTGCTGAGAAGCTGACTCCTCTACTGGAGGAGCTGAGGGAGAAATATCCAACATTTGATTTATGGACGCGATAAGATCATTCACAATGGCGTCCCCATCAGGAGTATCAAGGTTGAGAGCGGCCTCAGGATCAGAATCCTGATCAGCTACCTCCGCTTCATCATACAGAGAGTCCTCCCGCTGAGACCCTGAACAATGTGATGATGTCGAGGGAATTTCCCAGCGAGCTCGCTTAGGCGGTCTGGGACTGCGGTCCGTGTCAGAGACCTCACCCTGGGATCTATGAGACACCCCGGGAGGACATGGTTGTTCCAACTGAGGGGAACCAGGTGGCAATGATTCCACAGTGCCCATGGTCTGAGATACCGGTCTGGACTGCAAAGCTTCTAGTATCTTAGCCATAGTCTCAGAAAGCCTTTCAGTAAAAACTGTAAACTCCGTCCCTGTCACCTGGACAGTGTTAGCAGGTGGTTCCCCCTGGGCCACCCTTAGCAGAGACTCCGGCTGAGTAAGTGCCACAGGGGCTGAGCAGTGCACACAATGAGGGTCAGTGGAACCTGCCGGTAGTGAAGCCGTACATGCGGCGCAGGCAGCATAGTAAGCCTGTGTTTTGACACCCCTGCTTCTTGTGGGCGCCATGCTGTTGTCTCCCCTGAGCAACCCAGGAGGGTATATAGCCAAAAATCAACCGTGCACTATACAGTGTAAAGTATAGCCTATAATCATATAATCTATAAGTACACTTCTGCACAAGTGGGGCCAGCACCTGAGGTGCTGCTTACCGGCCGCTCAAAGCGGTTGTGTGGCCACCAGAATCCCTGCCTGGGTCTCCCAGAGCTTGCCTCCCCTCTCCAGCGTCAGAAGAGCTGACAGGAATGGCTGCCGGCGTCCTGAGGAGAGGAGGGGGCCGTGGGCGTGCCCTAGAAAGTGCGGGAAACTGGTGCCCCACTGTGCACAGTGAGGGGGGTGGAGTATGCAAAGCATGCTCCAGCCCTCAGTGCTGACATTCTGTACAGCGTCCCGCCCTTCCCCTGACTGGCAGGCCTGGGGGCGGGAAGAGAATGAGACTAGGCCGCAAAAGCCGGGGACTATAGTTATAAGCGCGGCCGCCGTATAAGCGCGGTCGGCGCGGATGTCCCCGGCGCACTAACAGTCCCAGCCGCGCCGCATGTATAACAATGGCAGCGGCGGTCAGCGCGGTAGTCCCCAATACACTAACACACCCAGCCACGCTGCAGCGTGTGATGGCACAAGTGCGGTCAGCGCCGCTGTCCCCGGCGCACTAACACACCCAGCAATGCTAGAGTGTTTCTGTGCGCGGTCCCCACGGGGACACAGAGTACCTCAAAGTAGCAGGGCCATGTCCCTGACGATACTCGGCTCCTCATCCAGCAGAGACCCCAGGGGCTGTGGAGGGCGCACGGTCTCAGTGCCTGGAGACCGATTAGGATCCCACTTCACCCAGAGCCCTAAATGGGATGGGGAAGGAAAACAGCATGTGGGCTCCAGCCTCCGTACCCGCAATGGATACCTCAACCTTAACAACACCGCCGACAAGAGTGGGGTGAGAAGGGAGCATGCTGGGGGCCCTGTTAATGGCCCTCTTTTCTTCCATCCGACATAGTCAGCAGCTGCTGCTGACTAATCTGTGGAGCTATGCGTGCATGTCTGCCTCCTTTGCACAAAGCAAAAAACTGAGGAGCCCGTGGGAGCACGGGGGGTGTATAGGCAGAAGGGGAGGGGCTTTACACTTTTAGTGTAATACTTTGTGCGGCCTCCGGAGGCATAGCCTATACACCCAATTGTCTGGGTCTCCCAATGGAGCGACAAAGAAAAAGGAATTTACGGTAAGTAAACAAAATTCCCTTCTCTTTGAAGTTCTTGATGATTTGATAAATGGTTGATTTTGGAGCAATCTTACAAACGGTAGTTTCCTTGCTTGTAAAGCCCTTTTGATGCAAAATGATGACTGCCCATGTCTTTGGAGGGAACCATAACTAACAAAAGAAGACAATGATGTGAAGAACTAGCCCCCTTTTAAAGCAATCACTCTGCTCTTATAATTCAATTAGTGATATTACTTGCCCTGTCCTCATTAACACTTTCTTCTAAGTTAACAAAATCATTGAAATGGTGTAAGAGGGTAATTTTGTAGCAGGGCTGAAATTCAGTGGAAATGGGGTTTTGTGATTAAGATAATTTTCATGGAAAGAAAGGACTTTGTAATTTTATTTTACAATTTATCTGAACACTATTCATAAGAATCTAGAGTTAATCCATCAGAAAAACTACAGCAGCAAACTATAAAAAAAAAAAAACCTAAAATTTGTCCGTTTCAAAACTTTAGGCCAGGACAGTATCTATTTATGAGAAAAAAAGTACAGCCTAAAAATAAATTACAATATATATTTTAAAATATGTGAGGTTTATATACAAAACTTGTGCAAACATTTTAGGTAGGTGTGGAGAAAAGCTTCAAAAGAAAGAATGTTTTTAAAAACAAGTGTGGGCTCAAGTTAACATTGCAGTTTTGCAATGGCAGTAGCTCCATTGGGGCTTTTGACTTAACCCCAGAAAAATAGGTGTCAGGCGGCGAGACCCCAACTGAGGCCATTGATTTTAGTAAGTCAGATGGTCTCTTTTTTGCTCTTTCTGGCCTTTGTTTTGGCAGTCGCTGCCTCTTTGAAGTAAGCACAAAAGCACAATCAGCCACGCTTTTGTGCCCATATCAAGAAGGTGGACACTGCCGACAAGTAGGTTAAACAGAACACAAAGTGACTCTGTCTATCTTATTAAAGTTAAAGGTAAGGTGTCACGTTTTTTTAAATTTTGTATTAATAGTAGTGATGATGGAATCAATTATTTTTAATACAAAATTAAATTGTTTATTTAGTTTTTATTTAATTCTATTTTTACTCAAACACTGGGGGCGGCCATCTTGGATTTGCTGTGTGTAATGACAGTTAAGGGCTGATAGTCGCCATCCGACCCTATGTTTTAGGCTATGTTCACACAGGGCTTTTTTGGTAAGTTTTTTTTTCCTGACCAATACCTGACCTTGTGGCAGGAAATCTCCTTTGAGTCATCTGCGTTTTTTTAGTGGCGTTTTTTCTGCAGATTTGGTGCGGATTTGCTGCTTTTTTTTCTACAAAATGGGTTATATCAATGAAAAAACGCAGCAAAGAATTGACATGCTCATTCTTTAAAAACCTGACTAAAAACGCAGGTATTTGACAAAACAGGAAAAAATCTGCAGGTGTTTATGTGTGTGCATGAGATTTCAGAAATCTCATAGACTTTGCTGGGACTGTAAAAAGCAGCTTTTTATTCGCATGGATTTGCATAACGCCAAGGCAAATCCACAGCTTAAAAACGCTACAAAAACTTACCAAAAAAGCCCTGTGTGAACATAGCCTAACACTGTCTACTCCCTGCTGAGACCTGGACATGCCCCGTGTTTGGAATAATTGGTTACTCCTATACCTGACAATACTCCTACAAAATCCTTGGCTTTGTGCAAGTCTACCTAAAAGAATGATGTTTGAAGACAAAAGGATGGTCACACTAAATATTGATTTAATTTATATTTCTCTTTTGTTTAATCATTTGTCATTTTAGTAATTGTCAAAAATAAAAAACTATTAAGACTTCTATTTTTGAAAGTATTTGTACTTTTCCGCATTTTTTGCACACCTGCCTGAAATTATTACGCTGTACTGTAAAATATATATAATAGGGTGAAATAGGTTTTTTTGTCTCTATTTCAGATGGAAACCTGGATGCTTATTGTAACAGAGCTCAACAGTATTTTCTGACTATTTCCGATACTTTTATATCTCCTAATTTATTAATTTCAGGAACAATACCTTGGCCCTTTTCCTTAAGAGTTTTGCTAGGCGAACTACATATGGTTTAAATTCCCTCTGATGCGTTCCTTGCCTTCGAACTTCTAAACCAGAGTCATCTGAGGCTTCTGGAATGAATGCCCACCGATACCTAAAAACATAGTAATGACAGTAAAATATACTGGAGAAAAGCAGATGTTAAATACATAAATTTTGCAGATAAAGCTAGTGCATAACAATGAAAGATTATCAGTAACTGATGGTAGGCTACTTTTTGCAGGTACTAATACCTTGTAGTCTGGTATATATCAATTTTAGAACATATGACATGAAGATGGCTATATGGAGGGCGGAATATGGGCAATTACAATTTCTACTTTTCCATATAATACTGGGGTTATACCAGAAGATGTAATGCAAATATATACTACTGCACCATACCAAACCAACAATAGGAACAACTTACATCTGAAACTGGGGCAGATTATCAGAGGGTAGCGCCAGGGCTAAATCAAGAAATTTACAGGCCGACAGGTAGAGGTTCAACCACCGCTGGCTGTTATATGATGTGGAGAATCCGTTTCCACCAGTGTATGTTGTCTCCAAACCAGCTACAGAAGGTCCAGAAGTCCTGAGGAGGGTGGATGAAAAATACGAAGGAGAAAAAATAAGCTGCTTCAGTAAAAACATCTACAATGTTTACATGAAGAGTCTTCAGTATGCAGGTACGCTGGCATCTATAAGACGCTGCGTGCACATTTCCTTAAGGTGTTTTCCCACTATAAGGCATTGATTTCAAACTGTGCCTTCCCTATATCCTAGCCCTATCTAAGCTTATGTTATGTTCAGATGCTTAATATGGTTTTTGCTCACTCAATATTTGTTGATGACTATCAGGCACAGATGCTCTTTGTCCGTGCAAAGGGGGTGCTTTTGGCAAAGGAACATGCAGAGCAAGCTTTGTATTTACATGAAAACAATCCCTACCTGTTAGAAGGTGAACAATTCTGCAAGGATCTTTATAATAAGTACTCTAAAGGTGGTGTAACATACAGCGACGACGTCGCTGCAAAGTCGCCATTTTCTGTGATGTAGCAGTGACCTCAACAGCGACGTTGCTATGTGTGACACATAACAACGATCAGATCCCTGCTGCGAGATCGCTGCTCGCTCTTGAATATCCCAGTTCATTTTTTTGATCACTGCTATCCCGCTGCGCTACATGCATCCTTGTGTTTGACAACGTAGCAGCGACGGTCGCGACGACGCTGAAGGCAGTGACATGGGACTGAAGGCAGGACAAGGTCGTGTTTTTGCGGTGTTTTTTACAATGCCCCCACGACTCCGATTGGTGGTCACAACAGCGTTCCGATTGGGTAACTTGCCAAAGGCGTTACAGTGATTTCATTCTTAAAGTTCCATTCTGTGTTCCACATTGTAGAGTCTCTGTCTGGTGTCGCTAGTGCGTCGTTCTTTGTGGATCTTTCATCATACCTTGTGATTGAAAAGGTAGGTATGCTTTGTGTTCTCAAATTGTTATATATAAGATAGTAGTCTTGTATATAGGAGCAGTATTATAGTAGTTGTATTCTTCCACCAATCGGAACAGAGGGGCGTGAAAAAGGCAACGCAAAGGGGTAAACACCATGCCTCTATCAAGGTCTGAGCAGTTGCACGGTGACGTGTGTGACACGTCCCAATGACCGTCGAGGTCGTTATGATCGCTGCTCCGTCGTTGTTTTAAACTACATGTTTGACAGCTTACTAGCGATCATGTAACGACTTTCAGGGTCGCTGTTACGTCACAGAAAATGGTGACGTAACAGCGACGTCGTTGTCGCTGTCGTCGTGTGTGACTCCAGCTTAACTGCATAGTCATATATAACAATCTCCAGCTCTGACATGGAGCAGTGACAGCAGCATTTATAGCCACAGAGCCACCCTTCTTATGTTGCTCCTCACTTTGTACACTAGCTATACCACATATGGCCCTTGGATAAAATAATATGATTGTGTGACTGTTGTACAGACCAAGATGCCCAAACCAAGTATGGTTCTCCAGATCTGAATGAAATGTCCAAAGTATGCGGAAGGTGGCTGTTTGATCAACTCAAGAGTCCAGCGGTTGGTCCAGGCAGCGGAGTCTGTTTTCAGATTACACAATACATGCATATGATCATAGTCTTTGTCTAAGAGCCTTGTGCAGCCTAAGAATGCCATGCATTGGGTGCTTGCCACAAATCTGCACTAGACCAACCTGTGAAAGTCATAACTACAGCAGGGCAGAGGTATCTATTGACAACTTTCCCCAAGCGGTGGGGAGATTTTACATTCTCACATATAAAAATAAAAAAAATTGCTTTAAAATTCAAATTTGAGATAATATAAATGACGTTTTATTATGGTTCTAGATCAGAGGTCTCAAACACGCGGCCCCTGAGGCTGCTTGTTGCGGATCCCCTGCCGATCGCAGTTCTATGCCGGGAGTCGGCACCAGCAGGACTTTACTACAACTGAATCATTTGTGGTTCCGCGCAGAGGAGCTGTCAGTGTTACAGCAATGGCTGCTGCCCGCCAATCAGATGGATGAAAGTGACGTCGCTGTATGACGTCGCCTCCTTGCATCTGATTGGCCGGCCGCAGCCATTGGTGTAACGCTGACAGCTCCTCTGCGCGGCACCGCAAATTATTCAATTGTAGTAAAGTCCTGCTGGCGCCGGGTATAGAGCTGCGATCGTCAAGGGCCGTAACAAGCAGGTATTTGCTCACAATCAGGACCCGCTGCATCTTGGACGTGTTGGGTCCTGACCTGCGGGGCCGCAAGTCTGCTCCTTAGGAGAGCGCAGCTGCTCGTGCCCGAGATCAGGGTTCGGAGCGCTGCGGTCTCCTCACTGTGTTCTCCCTAGGGAGGACGCATGTGACTTCACAGCATAAATTCACATGCTGCGGCCTCTGCAAGCCGCACTGCAGGCCAGTTTTTACTGCTGGCCGCACAAGCACAATGGGCATGGGATTTCTAGAAATCCAATCAAATATGCTTGTACTGTATGTCACAGAGTTTTGGACGCAGCTGAAACATGCTGCATTGAATATGCTGCAAACCCTGATCGTGTGCACTCAGGAAAAGGAGGAAAGGTGAGGAGATTTTTTATTTTTTTTGCTTATTACTAATGGATGAGCACAATACTAAAATACTACAAGGATGGGCACAATGCTGCAAGGATGGGCACAATGCTACAAGTAAGGGCACAATACTGCAGGTCACAATACTACACGCATGGGCACAATACTACAAGGATAGGCACAATACGACAGGGCACAATACTACAAGGATGGGCACAATACTACAGGGCACAATACAAGGATGGGCACAATACTACAAGGATGGGCACAATACTACAGGGCACAATACTACAAGGATGGGCACAATACTACAGAACACAATACTACAGGGCACAATACTACAAGGATGGGCACAATACTACAGAGCACAATACTACAAGGATGGGCACAATACTACAAGGCACAATAATACAAGGATGGGCACAGTACTGCAGGACACAATACTACAAGGATGAGCACAGTACTGCAGGACACAATACTACAAGGATGAGCACAATGCTACAAGGATGAGCACAATACTACAAAAATGGGCACAATACTACTAGGATGGGCACAATACTACAAGGATGGGCACAATACTGCAGGACACAATGCCACAAGGATAGGCACAATACTACAGGACACAATGCTACAAGGATGGGCGCAATACTACAAGCATGAGCACAATGCTACAGGGCATAATACTACAAGGATGGGCACAATGCTACAAACATGGGCACAATATTATAAGGATGAGAACAGTACTACAAGGATGGGCACAAGACTACAAGGATGAGCACAATACTACTGGGCACAATACTACAAGGATGGACACAATGCTACTGGGCACAATGCTACAAGGATAGGCAGAATACTACAAGGATGGGCACAATACTACAGGGCACAATACTATAAGGATGGGCACAATACTACTGGGCACAATACTACAATGATGAGCACAATACTACTGGGCACAATGCTACAAGGATGGACACAATGCTACAAGGATGGACACAATGCTACAAGGATGGGCGGAATACTACAAAGATGGGTACAATACAACAAGGATGGGCACAATGATAGAGGGCACACAGATGGGGACATTACTACAAGATGTTGTCTAAGATTACTATATGATGCTGCTAATTTTAAAACAATATTACAAGAAGGTGATAAAATTCAAAATAAAACATGAATTTTATTTTATTTTTTTCCATTAAAAATGCTGTTTCATACATAAAACTTAACTAAACAAAAAAGTGCAGGTTTATTATAATAAGCAAAAAATGTTCAAAAAAGTGATCCAAAGGTGTGTAGAAAAAAAAACATGAATTCATTAAAAATGTCACTTTGTCATGCAAAAAATGCGGCCCCTCTCAATTTATTTTTCTATATGCGGCCCAAACACCCAGCTGAGTTTAAGACCCCTATTCTAGATAATAAGGCAATGCGACATTAGAAATCAATGTTGAGAAGCTACATCTCAACTTATGATTGTTAATACAACCTGCAAAATGACAGTACCCAGACATCTAAAGCTGCTAGAGATCATCTTTATAGTAATAGACAAAACAAGGGTTGGAGAATGTAAAATTCACTATGGAAGCTCCAGAAAGAGAGAGGAATAGAAGACAAGAAAGGTTTTATATCCTAGAGTAAGTGGTTGGGATTAGTGTGGTAGACTAGAAGTTATGATTTGTGGAAGACATGTATAATAGAGCAAGATTGTAGGTTCTAGTAACGAAGGACAGGATGAGGGTGCAGGAGAAGTCGTGATCAGAGAGGAGATAGTCTGACCAACAGGTTTTCAATATACTAGGATTTTGGTAATCTTCTGTGTTAAAGGAGTTCTCCAGGACTTTAAAATTGATGACCTTTCCTTATGATAATTGATCAATGTCTGATCAGTGAGGTGACAACACCTGGCAAGGCACCCCCAATCAGCTGTCCTGATGCCGCCACCTATCGGAACTAATCAGTTGCCGAACTGCATAGTACAGCTCCGTCAACAGAATTGTAGCCTCAACCAGGTACTGTATATCTGCTCCCTATTGACTTGATCAGGTGGCAGATATGCAGTACCCGGCCATTACCATTATACAGTTGACTGAGCTGTGCAGCTCGGCAACTGAGTAGTTTTGACCTGTGACTGCATCGGGAACAGCTGATTATCGGGAGTGCCGCTTGTCGCACCCTCACTGATCAGAAATTGATGACCTATACTAAGGATAAAATAGGTCATCAATTTTAAAAATCCCAGACAAAACCTTTAAAAAAAAAAAAAAAGGGGATGGATACAGGAAATATATGCTACTCGATGGAGATAAAAGCCTACCTGGTGATATCTTCATCTGCTGTAAGCTCCTGCTCCATTAACAGAAATACTTGTACCTGGTAATACACAGAATAACATGGTTATTGCAAATATCTTTTGATAGCTACTTATCAATTTGTATAATGAACAAACCGAGAGTGACGTACATAAGAGAAAAGCAAGGAGGACTCACCAGTTCAGTGATCATTGTTGGCCACAATGAGGTTAGGTGCTGTGGGGACATTCTGAGAAGCAGCACTCGGAAAAACAGGAACACCTGGGAATGCAGAGTGGGCACTTGTGGTAACCGCAGGCTCTCCACTAATCTTTCTAAAATCCAAAGACACATGACACATGTTCATGTAAGAGAAAGTGCCTGATGCTTCAAATCCCGGAAATGTATGCAATTAATGGCGGTATATAATTAAATAAAAAAATACTGAGATGATCAAGCACTAATGCTGCCTCACCTTGTATATCAGGTAGAAATTTTTGGTACTGGTCAATCTCACTACTGAAGATAGCAAAGGCCAATCTCTTCAAGAGCATTGCCCTCTGCTCCAGCTCCGCGTCACGGTTAGTGAAGAGACTGAGAGAACTGCTCTGGGCGACAGCTACTCGAGCTGAGAAAGAAATACGATCAATAACACAGCGATATGAGCATTTCACTAATAAATCTCAAGGAGACATAACAGACAATGCAATTCAGAAAATGCAGGGTAGCAACAAGTGTAAAAGCAAATTAGAGGTTACAAGTGGAGTAAACATCTTCAGTAGCCTTAAGGTGCCGACAGCTCTCTCTCCTGACTTCCTTATACACAAGAACCTTTGCTTAGCACCAAGGAAGCAAGCGAGCCGAGAGACCCCTCATGTACCTTAGATGGTTGACTGATCTGCCACAGTTGACCAGTTTGGCTGACTTTCACCAAATGTGTATGGAAGTTTCGAGAGTTAAATAAAAAGTTCAGAGAAACAGAAAACTTACTCATTAGGTCACGGAATGTGGTTTTGTCATGTGTCATCAAATGGTCCATGATGGCCCTCCAGCTGTAGCACAAGGTAAAAATACATCATTAGAGGTGGAGCACAACCATCCTTGTATACTTGTATATCAGAATCAATCCGCTGGAGTAGCTTAGAAACAGAAACCGGAACTAACAAACGAAGAAACATAGGATTGCAAAATGTTCTAATAATAAATATGGAGGTGTAAAGAGCTCTTTACAGCAATAAAACCGTTCTTATTTTTTACATTATATATATATATATATATATATATATATATATATATATATATATATATATATATATATATAGTAATCTGATTGTCACATGCACAATGTCAGGAGGAGAGCTGGGTCTTACTGACTAACACAGGAGCCATCCATCTGGAAAAAGTTGTGATCCATGAAGAGATCAAACGCTTCCTTCTTCCATGTGCGCCTGGTGTACTGGTACCCACTGAGGCTGCTCAGCAGCTGCACGCAGGCTCGGTAGCTGGGAGCGTTATGAGCACTGCAAAGGCAAAGACAACAGCTTAACCTACAGCACTACAAGGCATGGCCTTCATTGGTTTCCTGGAAAACCACAGGTTAGTATTGTGTCTGACATTGAAGTCAATAGTGTAAAAACAGCATAAATGGATTCACAACAGGAGGAAAAGGTAAAAAACAGAAAAAATAAAAAAAGAATTACACCACTCATGGGCTTATATTGTCACTTTTCAATGCCATTGGGATGTGTGGCAATAAAGTGAAGAGTATTGTTACCTGTGGTTCCGTAAATAGGGCACTACGTAGTGCATTATATTGACGAGTAACGGGATAACCTTCTCCTTTTCATCGCTGTAGAACACCATATCGAGTAAATGAGCAAGGACCTGGCAAACATACAAAGGCAGAGAATAAAGCCATTTTATATACATGATGCTGTAATAATGATAAAGGTGACCTCTTACCTCGGCTAGTAAAGTGAGGGCATGTACGCTGTACACCGAGGGGGTGATATGTGATATCTCTATAGCCGGAGACAGCATATCTGAAGAAAAGAAGCAAAGGAAATGAATTATTCTTCTAATACCCTGCATGAATATGCTTTGGGGATAATATTTCAATTATTTTATGTAATTATTTATAATTATTTAACCCTTTAAGGTCCGGGCGATTTTTAGTTTTTTTCCTCCCCTTATTCCAAAAGCCATAATTTTATTTCTCTGTCGATATAGCCATGTGAGGGCTTATTTTTTTGTGGGATAAGTTGTATTTTTGAAAGACACCATCCATTTTATCATATGAAGTAATGGGAAGCAGAAAAAAAAATTCCAAGTGTGGCAAAAAAAAAAAAAAAGTTATATACTGATTTTTTTTAAAATTTTATTTAAATATTTTTATTTTCAGGGTTCAATTCACTAATAATAACCTGACCTGGCAGTATGATTCTTCAGATCAGTATGATATTGTATATATTAGACGTTTATGAATGCAGTAATACCATATATGGTGATTTCTTAAATTATTATTTCTTAATTTTAATGTGGTAAAAGGGAGTGATTTTAACTTATATTTGTTTTATTATTTTTTAAAACATTTTTTCCTACTTTGTTCTGCATTTAAGAGTCCCCTTACGGGACTTGAACCTGCAATGGTCTGATCACTTGTTCTATATACAGCAATGCCACAGCACAGCCACAGCATTGCTGTATATTGAAGAAATCACAGTCTTCTATGAACAGTGGCCACAGGCTAGTTGTCATTGGAATACTGTGATGACAGACACAGGGGTCATCAGGACAGATGAGCGAACCTCAGGCTCGGAAAATGACGTAAAAAACCCCGTGGTGAGTATCGCGCTGTGCTTGTATCTTACCTTGCTTTGTGCGGGCTGCTGGAAGTGTTTGTTTGCATATTAGGCTTTCATTCAGTGTACTGAGCTGTTTTGTTCACGGAGAATTAAAAAAAAAAAAAACAACAAAAATAAAACAACACATTGCCCACCCACCTCCAGAAACGTTTTGCTTTAGGTCCCTAGCAAAACATTTCCGGAACAAAGTGGGCGGGGTTTATTTATTTATTTTTAAATTCTCTGTGAACAAAACAGCTCAGTACGCTGAATAAAAGCCTAATTTGCAACAAACAAACACTTCCAACAGTGCGCACAAAGCAGGTAATCACTCACACAGCGTGATACTCACCACGGGGATTTTTACGTCATTTTCCGAGCCCGAACCCCGAGCCTGAAGTTTGCTCATCTCTAGTCATCAGCTGACCCCCGTCTGTCATGACCACTCATCAGTGTGCCGTGATTAAATTGTGGGCAAGCTGTTGAGGGGTCAAGAGAGCGCACGTCCCTGCCAGTGCGCTAACGCAAGAGATTGACAACAGCATTTAACAGATTAACAGCAGCGGGCGAACCACCTGCTCCACCTGAGACTACTAGACTCCGATGCAGAGCCTGAAGAGTTTAGCCTTCATCTGCCAGGTAAGATGAGGGCTTATTACTTCTAAGTATGACTACACACTACTCTTACATCTTTCTGATACAATGTATTATGCTTTGGGGCCAATATTTAAATATTTACATTATTTTATGTATTTCCATTCAAATACCCTCCAAGTGAATTTCTGCGCATTTTATTTTTGTTGGTGACACATCCACATCTCCAAATACCAATATTTGTGCAAAAAACTGAAGTGTATTACAGCCCATCATTTCCTCGCTAAGACCTGAAGTACCACTCCAGTGTTTTGTTTTATTGCACCGCTGGAGTGGTGCTTTAAAAGGTAAGTCCCGTCCCCTGTCTTAAGGTACCGTCACACATAACGAGATCGCTAGCGAGATCGCAGCTGAGTCACGGTTTCCGTGACGCAGTAGCGATCCCGATAGCGATCTTGTTATGTGTGACACCTACCAGCGATCAGGCCCCTGCTGTGAGATCTCTAGACGTTGCAGAATTGTCCAGGCCATTTTCTTCAAAGGCGATGTCCTGCTGGGCAGCACACATCGCTGTGTTTGACACTGTGTGACAGGGTCACAGTGACTGCTGAGATCGTTATACAGGTCGGTACTGCGACCTGTATTGTTCCTGCATCGCTGGTAAGATCTGACTGTGTGACATCTCACCTGCGACCTCCCAGTGACTTACCTGCGATCCCTATCAGGTCGCATCGTTTTCGGGATCGCTGGTAAGTCGTTGTGTGTGACTGGGCCTTTACACTGACATCATCTTCCTCTGTTTCTAGCATCACTTCTGTTGGGCTTCCCTGATTTGTTATCGGCCAGTGGCTCCAGTTTGCATCTCTATAAGAGTCTTGTTCTGGCCCTCATAGAGTTATGTTGAGACCTTGTGACGTAACTTCTGACTTCCAGCCAGTCAGAACGTACGGTCACAAGATGGCATTTTGGGACCAAAGTGGATCCGAAAAATAATGAAGCCACCGGAAGGTAAGTATATGACAGGGGGCTTATGTTTAAATCACTACTGCAGCACTGAAAAACAAACAAACACTAGAGTGGTGCTTTTAAAGTGGGTTTTTTATGGGGTTTTTTTCGACAGCCAAGGTCAACTTTAGCGCTAAAGAAAACATTACCTTCCACATCAGATTCCACGGTCGGCCCATCTACAGTTATCTTAGGTGAAGGTTTCACTTCAAGGTTTCTTCTTAACCACGTTGTTTGCTCTAATGATGATCCCGCAACTACGCCAATGGCATCTACAATTTTATGAGTAACATCCTAAAAGGAAAATCAGGAAGGAAGGAAGCGATGAGGTACTGATCTGCTAGTAGAACTAACACTACAACTACTATAATGATTTCTAGTGTCAAGCAGCACGCTTATAGTAGTAAGTACAAGCAATCGGATGTTCCAAGTTCAAGTCCCCTAAGTGAACTAATAAAAACAGCAAAAAGTAAAAAAAAAAAAAAGAAGTTTTAAAACTTTTAAAACTTTGAAAAAAATAAATTCAAATCATCCCCCTTTTGCACCATTAAAAATAAATCCATTGTAAAAAAATACACATCTGGTATCGCTACATTTGTAGAAGTCCGATCCATCGAAATATAGAATAAATTAATCAGATCGGTAACTGTCGCAAGCAGAAAAAAAACCCCAAAATGATAGAATTAAGGTTTTTTATGGCCGCCATAACATAACATTGCAATAAAACGTGATTAGAGGAGAACAAAACATTGTATCTACTCCAAAATGCTAGAATAAAGCCACATAAAGGAACCAAAATCAACTATGCAAAGTTTTTAGAAAAACCTTCTTACTGTTTTGTCTACAGCCGCTATGCAGATATATAGGTCTCCATGGTAACAGACAACAAACTGTGTAGTCTGATCCTCCTGTTATATTCTCTTCCATCTTTTCCATTCTAACCAACAAAATTTATTATAGACGGAAAGAGCGGAATATGGGGTTTGACTGCAGAATCAGACTCTACAAGGTTTTCTTTTACTGTGACCAATGGAGACTCTTATGTTTTCAGCTCCTGTGTCCACATAATGGTAGAATATTTATTAGCAGTATTTGCATATCTTCCAAAGTATATATAAGTACAATTGCAATGCATGTTTCAGGGTTCTCTGATGTATTCGCTCATCTCTGATAAACTGATGATATAAATTGAATCTAGCCAGTTCTTAATTCAAGCTTTATTCTTCTAATATCATCTCTCTCTCCTTTAACTCAATTATTTGCAGACTTCAGGAGGAGAATATGATAAAACAAAAACTATATCCCTCTACAATAGAAGATTCAGAAAGTTACAGACCACTTAATCTGTTTTCTATTACCTGAAGATCCCTCTGGTCTTTCTTGTTATCTAATGTGGGGTTTTTCATAATAAATTCATTCAAAACCCTAAAATAAACGAGTGAATACAACAAACAAAATTATGTCAATAATGAATACTGAAGAAAACAATGTAATTCATAAAAACATCAAAAAGTCACATACTGTAAGAAGGTGTCTAAAGGATAACTTTCTAAAATGCTACCCGGTACCCTGCTGGTTTCTACTTCTGGCTGACCACCCAGTACAGAACATGTGGACTCCTGCAGATGATCACTGGCTGTAGTGAATCATCACTGTGACTAGTGATGGACTGCAGTGGTCACATGTCCCTTTAATATGATGTCATTGCCGACATCCGCAGTAGAGACTGTCAGGAGGACCAAAAACTGATTAATAGTAGAGCATTCGGACAGTGATAAAAAAACCCCAAAAAACTAATTTCCTTGCGGAGACTGACACACCAATCCAGCATGCCAGTGGTGAGGAGACTAAGGGGTACTTCTCACATAGCGAGATCGCTAGCGAGATCGCTGCTGAGTCACGTTTTTTGTGACGCAGCAGTGACCTCATCAGCGATCTCGCTGTGTGTGACACTGAGCAACGATCTGGCCCCTGCTGTGAGATCGCTGCTCGTTACACACAGTGCTGGTTCATTTTTTGGATGTTGCTCTCCTGCTGATAAGCACACATCGCTGTGTGTGACAGCGAGAGAGCAACGATCTGAATGTGCAGGGAGCCGGCGTCTAGAAGCTGCGGATGCTGTAACCAAGCGAAACGCTGTGCTTGGCTACCCGATATTTACCATGATTACTAGCATCCGCCGCTCTCAGGCTGCCAGTGCCGGCTCCCTGCACACGTAGCCAGAGTACACATCGGGTAAATAAGCAAAGCGGTTTGCTTATTAACCCGATGTGTACTCTGGCTACGAGTGCAGGGAGCCAGCACTAAGCGGTGTGCGCTGGTAACCAAGGTAAATATGGGTAACAAACCTTGATTACCCGATATTTACCTTAGTTACCAAGCACAGCATCGCTTTCACGCGTCGCTGGTGGCTGGTCACTGGTGAGATCTGCATGATTGACAGCTCACCAGCGACCATGTAGCGACGCACCAGCGATCCTGACCAGGTCAGATCGCTGGTGGGATCGCTGCAGCGTCGCTAAAGTGTGACGGTACCCTTAGTCGCAATGCTCATCTAGGAAATATTCAAATTGTCCTATAGGAACATTGCGGCTTAAAGTCTCCTCACCACTGGCATGCTGCTGGATTGGTGTGTCAGTCTCCACATGGAGAATAGCTTACCCTTAGACCCCGTCTTAGCCTCTCATATAGCTGGATCAGATCTCATACTTTGCACTGACAAGAGACAACCATCCCGAAACACTGTGCCTGCAAATTGAGGTTCTGATCTAACATAAATCTTAAGTCATATGGAAAGGCTTGTTAAAGAGTCACTTTTGACTTTAAGGATTGCAACCTTCACTAGAGTTCTACTTCCTAACTGAAGAGATAATTTGTAAACTAACTTTCAGCATTTGAGAATTTTGGAAAAACTACAGCTCTTGACCACTGAACCGGGTGAACTGGTCTAAACAAGCCCACAACCAGTTTATTTCATCAGTATCGCTTCCAAACTTTAACAGTGTGCTACATTTGAAAACGATGAAAGAGCACAGTCTTTTTTTTAAATGGTATTTTCTATTTTTTATCTCAGCCTTGGAACACATAAGGGGTCATCTATATATATAATTGCCTTATTCTGTGTCTGTCTTGCTCCAAAATGACGTCATTACAGTGACAACCGTCGCCACACCGCACGCGCTAAAGAGCCTGCGACCAACGGCTCAGCTAACTGAACAGCCCGAACTACGGGCCGACAGGACGACGCCCAACACTTTTCCCCGCACCCACACGGAGCCCCAACTCCCCGGTGAGTGCTGCATACCCGGGAGCCCACACCGGCAACCCAGCTGACACATACCCACTGCTCGCCTTCGCCCCCTGCAGACATTACTTTACTCGGCTCCACCCCCCCGCATGTATACACTGAAAACACACACACACGAATAGTCACCTGTCCCCAGCCATGCAGTCCCCAGCACTGACGTCCTCAGTGCCATGGCCCCACTTGGCTGCACCCCCCGCACTCCACCCCCGCACACATTAGCCCGCTCGGCTCCACCCCCCCCACACTCCGCCCTCCTCATGTATACACTGAGCACACACTCACACACACCTGCATAGTCACCTGTCCCCAGCCATGCAGTCCCCGTCTTCAGTGCCATGGCCCCGCTCGGCTCCACCCCCCCCCGCACTCCGCCGCCCGCAGGATAGGGACACATGTCAGGATGGTGGCTGCACCACGATGGGGGACATACCAGCATTGGGCCACATCACAGCATCAGCATATTTTTACTTAACTTTACACTGTTCATGGCCTTCTTTCATTACAAGCCATGACATCATTAAACATTAGACTTATCTATTAAAACTGTTCCTTCTGTTGTTTGTCATTTTAAAACCAATAAACAATTATAAGAATACTAAATTAAACAAAATCCATCCAGTCCATTCATTATCTTATTATTCAATCTGCTAACCTACATACACATTCTAGACTACCCGATACGTTAGAATCCGGCCACCTTCTAGTATAGTAATAAATGTATTACCCAAGTATCAAAAATTGACCGGGAGCTGGAAGGTTGAGCTGGATGGACTCTTTCAAAAGGGCAAAGAAAGAAGCCCAACTATCCACAAGATTAGACACAGGAACCCTAAAACAGAGAAACAATTGATAAAAACAGCTGAAATACATATATTACAAGGTTATACATAAATCCTAACATCATAGGTCATGCTTTCTACTATTAATGATGCCCAACAGGTATCAGACGACAAAATTAGCTATAGATTAGAACTGGTACTGCATTTCTGACCTAGTACACCAAGCAGGAGAAACATTGGGCACTGCGTCACATAATACACGAAAATATAATCTTACCTCTGTACATAAGCATAAAAGAACTGTAGCATGCAGACCTCAAGGGAAAGATGTTTCTAAAAAGAGAAGGGGATAAATGGATTAAGATAGTTGTCACTTTTTTTGTCGGTTAATCATATATTTTTAAACATTTGATTATTTTCTATTTCTAATTTTTTGCATTAAAATAAAATAAAAAAAAAAAAAAAGTTTGACATAGAAAACTCGCTAACACTAAAATCCTATGTAATTGCTGTTAGCAGAGCAGTGGCTGATACACCATGGTTGGCCCATAATCATGTACAGAAAGAAGAAAGAATCATTTATCACCATCTGGTTTACATTTGTTAAAATAAAGATGATACATTCCGTTTAAAAGTAAAGGCTATAGTCTACAATGCAGTAGTATCAGCACCGTAGACAATTAGCTATAGAAGAATAGAGAGAAGCAGGGCATACTGTTATACCAGTAGTCACGGGCACACAAAAAAACATTTTCAACATCCTCTGTACATGTCTAATATCTTCCAGACAATATTTTGGGGGCCGATATAGCAAGTTCTTCTTTAGTGCTCCGACCACTACCTCTCTCAGATCACTTAAACTCATCTTGTATTTAAAGCACCACTTTAGTAGGGGGATTTTCACCGCTGGAGTAGTGCTTTAACCCCTTCAGCCCCCGGGCACTTTCCGTTTTTGCGTTTTTGTTTTTTGCTCCTTTTCTTCCAAGAGCCGTAACTTTTTTATTATTCCGTCAATCTTGCCATATGAGGGCTTGTTTTTTGCGGGACGAGTTGTACTTTTAAATGAAATCATAAGTTTTACCATATAGTGTACTGGAAAATGGCAAAAAAATTCCAAGTGCGGAAAAATTGCAAAAAAAGTGGGATCGTACAATAGTTTTTGGGATATTTTATTCACGGTGTTCACTATATGGTAAAACTGATGTCTGGGTGTGATGCCTCAGGTCGGTGCGAGTTTGTAGACACCAAACATGTATAGGTTTACTTGTATCTAAGGGGTTAAAAAAAATTCACAAGTTTGTCCAATAAAAGTGGCGCACGTTTTGCGCCATTTTCCGAAACACGTAGAGTTCTTATTTTTTGGGATCAATGGCTCAGTGATGGCTTATTTTTTGCGTCTCGAGCTGACGTTTATAATGGTACCATTTTTGCGCAGATGCTACGTTTTGATCGCCTGTTATTGCATTTTGCGCAAAACTTGCGGCGACCAAAAAACGTAATTTTGGCGTTTGGAATTTTTTTGCCACTACGCCGTTTACCAATCAGAATAATTGATTTTATATTTTGATAGATCGGGCATTTCTGAACGCGGCGATACCAAATATGTGTATATTTATTTATTTTTTAACCCTTTAATTTTCAATGGGGGGAAAGGGGGGTGATTTGAACTTTTAGGTTTTTTGTTTTTTTTTTTATGTTTTAAAACTTTTTTTTTTACTTTTTTTTTTTTATTTTACTAGTCCCCCTAGGGGGCTATAGCAATCAGCAATCCGATCGCTGATCGCTATCTGCTGATCACAGCAATACCGCTGTAATCAGCAGATTCACTCACTTTGGTTTTCCCTCTGCTCTCGGCCGAGGGAAAATGAAAGTGAAAGATCATAGCAGCAGGCGTCATCACATGACCCTGTGCTACGATGGCAACCACCGATAGTCACGTGATAACACACGTGACTTCCGGTGGGGGCGGCGGTGAGTAACAAACATGGCCGCGCGCATTTAAATCTTGCTGCCAGACTTTGGCAGCAAGATTTAAGGGGTTAATGGCCGCGGGTGGAAGCGATTCCACCCGCGGCTAGCAGGCACACATGTCAGCTGTTGAAAACAGCTGATATGTGTGCCGATCCACGCCGCCTGCCCGCGGCAGGGGGCGGGGCTTAACGGGACACGATCTATGACGGATAGATCCGTCCAAGGTCGTGAAGGGGTTAAAGGGAATCCGTCAGCAGGTTTTTGCTATTTTATCTGAGAGCAGCATAATGTAGGCAAAGAGATCCTGAATCCAACGATGTATCACTTTGTGTCAGAACAGCTGCGGCCAGTAATCTGAGTTTTTAGATTTATCCATGTAGAGCTGAGAAAGCTGTTCCGCCCACACCAGGCTCTCTATAGAGATTGTACATTTACAGTCAGGTGTCAGGGGAGGGGGCGTGCTGGACTGCAGTACATGTGACATTGTAGCCTGAGCAATGAGAAGGATCCTGCTGCTTAAACAAGCAGCAAATAAACAACAAATTGGACCTTGACAAAACAGGCATGCCTAAATTCTATGTTTTAACCTTTGCAGCATGTGGTTTTCAGATTACATAGCAAAAGCCTGCTGACAGGTTCCCTTTAAGAGGATCAACCACCAGGGTTTTCATACATAAACTAAAGCCAGTGCTGTACTGGCACTGTCATACGGATTCTAAACATACCTTTAGTTGTGAGATTGGATGTATACTTTCTGAAATACAGGCAAGTAAACTTTGTGAAATGCATTGTTACTTGATTAATAGGTGCTGCAGAATATCTAATAGGTGGTTCGGGTTTTGCTAATTATTCCTGCTCCTGTCTGCCTGCCCGTCCTTCCTCCCCCTGTCATAAGAGAGACAGAAAAGGAAGGACAGGAAGGCAGTTGGGGCAGCAATGCATAGCAAAATCCGACCTGCAGCATCTATTAATCAAGTAACAGTGTATTTCACAAAGTTTATTTGCCTATAGTTCAGAAAGTATAGATCCGATCTGACAACTAAAGGCATGTTAAGAATCAACATGATGGCGCCAGTTTAGCACTGGCTTTAGTTTATAAAGGAAAATCTGGTGGTTGGTCCTCTTTAAATGTGCGTCCCCTGCCCCTTGTCTTATACTCATCCTCTGGCATCTTCATCTGTTTCCAGCGTCACTCCTGTTGATCTCTGGTGATTTGTGACCTGCTGGATTTTCCAGCGTTTTACAGAGGGCGCCAGAGGTCACAACTCATTAAACATCTATGGGAGCCTGGTTCTGTCTCTCATAGAGATGCACTGAGAGCTTGTGACATAACTTCAGACCTCCAGCCAGAAGTTGGTCACAAGATGGCGCTGAGGGACTGGATTGACGGGGGGAAAAGATGAAAAAGCTGGAGGGAAGTAAGACTGGGGCAGGCGACTTCAGTTTAAAGCACCACTCCAGCTCTAAAAAAAAACAAAAACAATGCTGGAGTAGTGTTTTTAAGGCTCATTTAGTCAACTAACATTAGTAATGATTTTCATAATTTGGTGTTATTAAAATGATTTTCCAGGCTCCACAAAAATTTCTGCAGTCACTCTGAAAATTGTCAGGATTCCGCTCTTTTGAGCAGTTGTAAAGTGACCACAGATACGTGATTTCCATACTGGTGGTCACGTGCCAACTACTGGATACGTTTATCATCTGCTCCTATTTAAGCTGATTGTAAGTATTTAATTTGTGACTGCTGAAGCCTGACAGTATACCTATTGCACACTTTTAGGATTCAACAATCTGCAGTCATATAAAGTGACTGAGTTCAGAAAAAGACTTTCAATTGTTAGTGACACCGACAAACATTCAAATGATCAAATAACACAAATTACTCCCTGTAAATACAGTATTAGGAAGCTCAATTTTTAACCATTTGACTATCAATCTAAAGCCCTTTCTACATAACAACATCTGTCATACAGTACAATACCAGACAAATGCATACCTCATGACCAGATGTACAAATTGTTCTCCTGAAATGGAGGTTGCCATGTAGAACATTGTATTTCCAGACATGAATGTCCAGACGAGCAATGTATGCAAGCTACCTCCATGGATAAGGGAATTGAAAAACAAACAATGCCCCTCTAAGGGTGGTGTCACACACAGCGATGACGATAACGACGTCGCTGCTACGTCACCATTTTCTGTCGCTGTGTGTGACATCCAGCAACGAGCTGGCCCCTGCTGTGAGGTCGCCGCTCGTTGCTGAATGTCCAGCTTCATTTTTTGGTCGTCGCACTCCCGCTGTGAAGCACACATCGCTGTGTGTGACAGCGAGAGAGCAACGAACTGAAGCGAGCAGGGAGCCGGAGCCGGCATCTGGCAGCTGCGGTAAGCTGTAACCAGGGTAAACATCGGGTAACCAAGGGAAGACCTTTCCCTGGTTACCTGATATTTACCTTCCTTACCAGTGTCCGCAGCTCTCGCTTTCAGTGCTGGCTCCCTGCTCTCTGCACATGTAGCTGCAGTACACATCGGGTAATTAACCCGATGTGTACTGTAGCTAGGAGAGCAAGGAGCCAGCGCTAAGCAGTGTGCGCGGCTCCCTGCTCTCTGCACATGTAGCACAGCAACGCTTGTCGTTATGATCGCTGATGCTTCTGCTGTGTTTGACAGCTAAGCAGCGATCATAACAGCGACTTACAAGGTCGTTGTTGCGTCACAGAAAATGGTGACGTAACAGCGACGTCGTTGTCGCTGTCGCTATGTGTGAACCCAGCTTAAGTTTAGGTCCTGGGCAGATAGGAGATCATATTTAAGATTATAAATGCTACCTAGATCTACTCTATCTAGACAAAAGTACTGGGACTCACATCAATCACAGAATTCTGGTTTATTCAGTCATTACCACAGGTACATAAAACCCATCCCCCATCCTTGTGGTCTGCCTTGACTAACATTTATGAACGAATAGGTCTACAGGACTAATAACATGAAGCATGGCCCTGTAATAGGATGCCACCATGGTACGAGGTTTGTCTGCAAAAAGGCTTCAACTGTGATTAGTATTATTGAAAAGTGACCATGTAATGTTAAGGCCCATAGTGCATAAACATCACCAACGCTTTGCTGGCTCCATTAATGAAGTGGTTTGAAGCTGCTCCGCCATTAAAGGGGTATTTTCATTTCCTAGATCATCTCCCAATATGTAGTAAGCGTAATAACGATATCATTAGCAAATACCTCCAATTAGAAACGTAATAATAGTTCTCCTGATATAGCCATGTCTCTTACCTCATGTGCAAGACATTGCAGCTTACGTATCCATGATTACGACCATGAGCAACTAACTGACATTATATGAGTGGACGTAACCATGGATACCTAAGCTAAAATGTCTGCACATGAGTAAGAGACATGGCTATAACAGGAGGACTAGATTATATTTCTAATTGGAGGTATGTGCTATTATTACACCTACTACATAATGGGATATGATCTTGGAGATGGGAATACCCCTTTAATGTCAGCACAAAAGCTCGGTACTTGGAGGGTCATTGCCGAGCAGATGTACGCAATCCTTTGATCACCACAATGGCAAGCATCAGATGGAATAGTGTAAAGCATGCCACCACTGGACTGAAGTTGTGAATCACATTTCTAAACATTGGTAATGTGATCGGAGAGTCTGGGTTCAGGGAACGCCAGAAGAACGTTATGTGCCTGAGTGCATTGTGTCATCTACAGAGTTTATTGGGGGAGGGAAAATGCAATGAGGTTGTTTTCAGGGTTTATCCCAGTCCAACTGGAACAACCTGGTCTGGGACAACCTTTAAAACACAACCTCATTGCATTTTACATCCAATGAACATAAAGCTTAATGCCTCTGCATACCAATACATTTTGGAAAATTGTATACTTGTTCCAATGCATAAAAGCAAGATCCATAGCTTAGGATGAACTAGAATAAGAGATTACAAGCCAGGCCATCTCATCCAATATCCTTTTATCACCTCACCAATGCTCTTTTGAATAAATGGGCAGAAATTCTCAAAACAGCCTCCAAAATCTTGTAGAAAATCTCAGAAGAGCGGAAGTATTAAATTTACTCAGTAGAACCAACTCCATATTAGGCTATGTGCGCACTAGAAAAGTGATTTTTCTCAAGAAAATTTCTTGAGAAACTTCTGGGAGTTAAAGATTACCGCACCTGCGGAAAAAAACTGCACCAAAGGTTGGGCCCTGCGGTTTTTTATGCTGTAACTGCAATAAATAATATAGATAATAGATAGATAATCGATAGATAGACAGACAGACAGATAATGAATAGAGGGAAAAAGAGAATTTTGTTTACTTACCGTAAATTCTTTTTCTTATAGTTCCGTATTGGGAGACCCAGACCTTGGGTGTATAGCTTCTGCCTCCGGAGGACACACAAAGTACTACACTTAAAAGTGTAGCTCCTCCCTCTGAGCTTATACACCCCCTGGAGAACCAGATCTAGCCAGTTTAGTGCAAAAGCTGAAGGAGAATAGCCACCCACAAGTAAAAACAGAGCAAGAACCGGAACAACCGGAGACTCTGTCAACAACAACAGCCGGTGAAAACACGCGGAACAAGAAATTGCCAACAGGCAACAGGGAGGGAGCTGGGTCTCCCAATACGGAACTATAAGAAAAAGAATTTACGGTAAGTAAACAAAATTCTCTTTTTTTTTATCGTTCCTATGGGAGACCCAGACCATGGGACGTCTCAAAGCAGTCCATGGGTGGGAAATAAACAAAAAAACTAAGAAGTAGGCAGAACCTAACTTCACAAATGGGCGACAGCCGCCTGAAGGATGCATCTGCCCAAGCTCGCATCTGCCGAAGCATGAGCATGCACTTGGTAGTGCTTTGAAAAGGTATGCAGGCTAGTCCAAGTGGCAGCCTGACAGACTTGTTGAGCCGTAGCCTGGTGCCTGAAAGCCCAAGAGGCACCGACAGCTCTGGTCGAGTGTGCCTTGATCCCCGGCGGGGGAGGCACCTGAGAACACTGGTAGGCGTCCGAAATGGTCGACCTAATCCAACGGGCTAAGGTTGGCTTAGAAGCAGAGAGGCCCTTGCGCCGACCTGTGGTTAGCACAAAAAGAGATGTGCACCGCCTAAGAGCAGCGGTGCGAGACAGATAGATCCGGAGAGCACGCACCAGATGCAGAGTATGCAGCACTTTTTCAAAGCGATGAACAGGAGCCGGACAAAAGGAAGGTAGGGTAATGTCCTGGTTAAGGTGGAAAGGAGAGACCACCTTCGGAAGAAAGTCCGGAGTCGGACGGAGAACCACCTTGTCTTGATGAAAAACCAAAAAAGGTGACTCCGAAGAGAGCGCAACCAAATCGGAGACTCTCCTGAGGGAAGTTATGGCCACTAGAAAGACCACTTTCTGTGAAAGACGAAACAAAGAAACCTCCCTAAGAGGCTCAAAGGGGGGTTTCTGCAAAACCGTGAGAACCAAATTGAGGTCCCAGGGATCCAAGGGCCGCCGGTAAGGCGGAATGATGTGAGACGCGCCCTGCATGAAGGTGCGGACCTGAGCCAGCCGGGCGAGACGCCGCTGGAACAGCACTGACAGAGCTGAGACTTGTCCCTTGAGAGAGTTGAGGGACAGTCCCAGCTGCAGACCGGACTGTAGAAAGGACAGAAGGGTCGGCAAGGAAAATGGCCAAGGAGGATGGCCGGAAGAGCGACACCAGGACAGGAAAATTTTCCAAGTCCTGTGATAGATCTTGGCGGAGGAAGACTTACGGGCCCGAGTCATAGTGGAGATGACTTCAGGAGGGATACCAGAAGCCGTCAAGATCCAGGACTCAAGAGCCACGCCGTCAATTTGAGAGCCGCAGAATTCAGGCGGAAAAACGGACCTTGTGAGAGAAGGTCTGGACGGTCCGGAAGATGCCACGGCACCTCTACGGACAGAAGGAGCAGGTCTGGGTACCAAGCTCGCCTGGGCCAGTCTGGAGCAATGAGGATGACTCGACGGCCCTCCATTCTGATCTTGCGCAGGACTCTGGGCAAGAGAGCTAGAGGGGGAAACACATAGGACAGACGAAACTGGGACCAGGCTTGAACCAAAGCGTCCGCGGCGAATGCCTGAGGATCGTGGGAGCGAGCCACGTAAACGGGAACTTTGTTGTTGTGACGGGATGCCATTAGGTCCACGTCCGGAGTGCCCCATTTGCGGCAGATTGACTGAAAAACTGCCGGGTGCAGGGACCACTCGCCACTGTCCACGGTTTGACGAATGAGATAATTTGCCTCCCAGTTTTCCACGCCTGGGATGTGGACTGCGGATATGGTAGACTTGGAGTCCTCCGCCCATTGAAGGATGCGTTGTACCTCCAACATTGCCAGGCGGCTGCGTGTCCCGCCTTGGTGATTGATGCAGGCAACCGCTGTCGCGTTGTCTGACTGGACTCGGATGTGCCTGCCCGCCAGCAGATGGTGAAAAGCTAGGAGAGCCAGAAGCACGGCTCTGGTTTCCAGCACATTGATCGAAAGGGCTGACTCGGACGGAGTCCAAGTGCCCTGCGCTCGGTGGTGGAGACATACCGCTCCCTAGCCGGATAGACTGGCATCCGTGGTGAGGATCACCCAGGACGGGGCCAGAAAGGAGCGCCCCTGGGACAGAGAGAAGGGCCGAAGCCACCACTGAAGAGAGCTCCTGGTCTGTGGCGACAGAGCCACCGACAGAGCCACTAACCTGTGCAAGGAGGAAGGCCGCTTGTCCTAACAGCGGAGAATGTCCAGCTGCAGGGGACGCAGATGGAAGAATTGGGCAAAGGGAACAGCCTCCATTGACGCCACCATTTGACCCAGCACCTGCATCAGGCGCCTGAGGGAATAACGGCGGGGCCTCAGCAGAGAGCGCACCGCCAGTTGGAGGGACTGCTGTTTGACTAAGGGCAACTTCACAAGTGCCGGCAAAGTCTCGAACTGCATCCCTAGGTACGTGAGACTCTGGGTCGGAGTCAGAATGGATTTGGGAAGATTGACAAGCCACCCGAATTGGGCTAGAGTGGCGAGAGTGAGCGAGACACTCCGCTGACAGTCCACGCTGGATGAAGCCTTGACTAGAAGGTCGTCCAGGTAAGGGTTCACTGCCAACCCCTGTAGGTGCAGGACCGCAATCACTGCTGCCATGACCTTGGTGAATACCCGAGGAGCTGTGGCCAACCCAAAGGGGAGAGCCACGAATTGGAAATGTTCCTCTCCGATTGCAAAACGTAGCCAACGCTGGTGTGAAACTGCAATTGGCACATGCAGATAGGCATCTCTGATGTCGATGGATGCCAGGAAATCCCCTTGGGTCATTGAGGCAATGACTGATCGCAGAGACTCCATGCGAAAATGCCGCACCTGAACATGCTTGTTGAGAAGCTTGAGATCCAGGATGGGCCGGAAGGAACCGTCCTTTTTGGGGACTAGGAAGAGATTTGAGTAGAAACCTCTGAACCGTTCCCGGGCGGGAACCGGTACAATTACTCCGTTGGCCTGCAAGGATGCCACGGCCTGTGAGAAGGCGGCGGCCTTGGAGCAGGGTGGAGTTGAGAGAAAAAATCTGTTTGGCGGGCTGGAAGAGAATTCTATCCTGTAGCCGTGGGAGATGATATCCCTCACCCACTGATCGGAGACATGTTGAATCCACGCGTCGCCAAAGTGGGAGAGCCTGCCACCGACTAAGGATGTTGCTGGCGCGGACAGATAGTCACGAGGAGGCTGCCTTGGCGGCAGCACCTCCTGCGGTCTTTTGTGGACGCGCTTTTGGGCGCCAGTTGGATTTCTGGTCCTTGGCTGAGTTAGTGGACGAGGCCGAGGGCTTAGAGGACGACCAGTTGGAGGAACGAAAGGAACGAAACCTCGACTGATTCCTGCCCTGGACAGGTTTCCTGGTTTTGCTTTGTGGCATGGAAGTACTCTTCCCGCCAGTAGCTTCCTTAATAATTTCATCCAGCTGTTCACCGAACAGCCGGGACCCAGCAAAAGGGAGTCCAGCAAGGTACTTCTTTGAAGAAACATCTGCCTTCCACTCTCGAAGCCACAAGATCCTGCGGATAGCGAGGGAATTAGCCGAAGCCACCGCAGTGCGGTGAGAAGCCTCCAGCATGGCAGACATGGCATAGGATGAAAAAGCTGAAGCTTGGGAAGTTAAGGTAACCATTTCGGGCATAGATTCCCTGGCGAGGGAATGCATCCCCTCTAGAGAAGCAGATATGGCTTTGAGAGCCCACACTGCTGCAAACGTCGGGGAGAACGAAGCCCCCGCCGCTTCATATACGGATTTGGCCAGAAGGTCAATCTGGCGGTCAGTGGAATCCTTGAGAGGTGCCATCAGCCACCGATACAACGGTCCGGGCTGAGAGTCTAGACACCGGGGGGTCTACCTTTGGGGAATGAGCCCACTCCTTGACCACCTCAGGTGGAAAGGGAAAGCGGTCATCAGAACCACGCTTTGGGAAGCGTTTGTCAGGACAGGCCCTGGGCTTGGTTACAGCGGCCTGAAAACTGGAGTGATTAAAGAACACACTCTTTACTCTATTAGGCGAGGTAAACTGGTGCTTTTCTGCCAGAGAGGGTTGCTCCTCTGATACTGGCGGATTGAGATCCAGTACAGAATTAATGGACGCAATCAAATCACTAACATCTGAGTCACTTTCGGACAGATCAATGGGGTACATGGAGTTAACCTCCGAGCCCCCCGTAAAGGCATCCTCCTCGTCCTGCGAGTCAGCTCCTGAATCAGAGCCGCGGGACGAGGAAGGAGAGGGAACCCTGCGTCTCTTCTTAGAAGGACGGGGTCTGGGACCAGAGGATGAATCCTCTGTGAGCTCCGGTCCTGAGAGACCCCTAGCAGCAGAGGCACCCTGTGAAAGGGGCTGATGCATGTTCAGCAAAGTCATGGACAGAAGTCCCATGGAGTCTGCAAAAGACTTGGAGATAGACCTAGAAAAGGATTCTACCCAAGCCGGGGGTTCAGCCACAGGAGCAGGAGCAGCCTGAGAGACCACTGGGGGTGAGACTCCAGGCTGAGGCACCGCCAGGTTAGAGCAGGCATCACAATGTGGGAATATGCTCGGTTCAGGCAGCAGGAGCTTACATGCAGATCATACTGAATACAGCTTTGGAGCCTTGCTCCTCGTGTCAGACATGCTGCTGGAGTGGGGGCTCTGCCAGAGAATGAACCCCAGAGAGTATAATCAGAGGTCCACAACCGGAGACCGGTTGTGGCTTACCAGACCGCTGGAGCGGTGTTGTGTGCCCTCCAGATCCCGAAGCCCGTACCCCCAAGCACAGCACCTCAGCAGAGATGCTGCAGACCAGCGCTGCAATGTACTGATTGCAGAGAGAACGCTGATAAAATGGCCGCCGGAGCGAAGAGAGGGGGCGGGACTTGCTGAGGAGCGGGATCTGGAGGGCCATAGAGACCTACAGGGGAGGGGACACACACTGCAGTGGGGAGTGTCCCTCCCCTGTGTAGAACGGCCGCCGGGCGGAGCCGAGCCTGTCCCTCTGCATGAGTGACATGCGAGGGCAGTGAAACGGAAACTAGGCCTCCGGCGAAGCCGGGGCCTAAATTTGAGCGGCGCGGCCGGTGCGCAGGCACCATCGGCGCGGTTCTCAGGCGACAGCCAGAGAACCCGCCGGAAATGTCATAAAACACAATCAGCACACTCTCCCACAACAATAAAGTACAGGGACCCCCAATATATAAACGTCTCAGGTACTTAGCTTGCTGATACGTAGGGTTCCAAGTCCCTGGGGATGAGTGCTCCGGTCCAGCAGGGTCCTGAAGGGCTGCGGATGGAGACCGGTCTCCTGCCAAGCATGGAGACCGTGCTGGCTCCCACTTCAAGCCAGAGCCCAGGAGGGATGGTGAAGGAGCGCGGCATGTAAGGCTCCAGCCTTGGAATCAACCTTAACAACACCGCCGACACAGTGGGGTGAGAAGGGACATGCCGGGAGTCCAGACTTGGACGCGCTTTTCTTCAAACTCTTTCCAAAAATCAAAAAATCAGATGAGAATGCATGTGTGGATGTATGCCTCCTGAACACAAAGCGATAAACTGGCTAGATCTGGTTCTCCAGGGGGTGTATAAGCTCAGAGGGAGGAGCTATACTTTTAAGTGTAGTACTTTGTGTGTCCTCCGGAGGCAGACGCTAAACACCCATGGTCTGGGTCTCCAATAGGAACGATAAAGAAAGATGGATAGATGAATAGATGGATAGATAGATAGATGAATAGATAGATAATGTCCCACCTCCCTGCATATTCTAAGCTGGCACCCTTTAGTGACTTTCATGTGGCACTAAAAGGGTGCTTAGCCTTGTATTTAGCCAAAAAAATTAATAAATAATTAAAAAAAAAAACAACGTGAGGTTCCCCATATCTTTTGTAGCCAGCTAGGGTAAAGCAGACGGCTGCAGCCTGCAAACCACAGCTGGTAGCTTCACCTTGGCTGGTAATCCAAAACAGAGGGCACCCCACGCTGTTATTTTACATTAAATAAATAATTTAAAACAAAAAACGTGGGGTCCCCCCCAAATTGGATCACCAGCCAAGGTAAAGCGGACAGCTGTGGTCTGGTATTCTCAGACTAGGGAGGTCCATGGTTATTGGACACTCCCCAGCCTAAAAATAGCAGGCCACAGCCGCCCCAGAAGTGGCGCATCCATTAGACTTGCCAATCCTGGCGCTTTGCCCCAACTCATCCAATTGCCCTGGTGCGGTGGCAAACGGGGTAATATATGGGGTTGATGCAAGATGTGTAATGTCACATGGAATCAAGCCCTGGGGTTAGTGATGTCACGGCGTCTATCAGATACCTGACATCACGAACCCAGTCAATAAGAAATAAAAACTAGACAACAAAAAGAGTTTTATTTGAAAAAACACTGCCCAAAACATTCCCTCTTTCACCAATTTATTGAAAAGAACAATCAATTCCAGGTCCGGCGTAATCCAATAAGGGGGTCCCACGACAATCCATACCATAGTCAATGTCCCAGTCAATGAAGAACAGAATGTTCCCCATTAGCTGGGAGAGTAGTGCAGTGACCTGAGCTAACATCAATAGGTCAGTCCAGGTCACTGCAGGGGATGACGAGCGCTGCTGTCAGGAGGTTAGATGAGATCATTACCTGCTGTGACGATCTCCTGCTCTCCTGACGTCAGCGCTGTCACTGACTTCTATGCCCGCCGCGTTCTCAGCAATATCGCGAGAGCCCGTGACATCAGCGCTAATCACAGTCTCGGGACGCCCGCGAGACGGGAATAGAAGACAGTGACAGTGCTGACGTCAGGAGAGCAGGAGATCGTCACAGCAGGTAATGATCTCATCTAACCTCCTGACAGCAGCACTCGTCATCCCCGCAGCTGCCAGCACTGCAGGGTGAGAAGCTGCTGAGCCTACAGTGCGGGCAGACACTGACACTGCTGTGCGGGCAGCCGCATGGCTGGAGCGGGACACAGACTGCACGTGCACCCGCCAGAGGTCACACTGAAGTGCTTCCGTGCGGCGTCCAGGGAGTGTGATCTGTGTGTTTACTCTTTGCTCCGCTTCCTCTTCCTCTCATAATGACATCACTTCCCTGCAAAAGGCAGGCAGTGATTAACATTACCGCAGGTAAACCGCGGCTCTACCGAGGGTATACCGCACATCATTTGCTACCTGCGTTATACCCGCGGTATTTCGCGATTACATTACAGTGAATGGAGTGAAATACCGGGGGTATTCCGCAGGTACCTGTGGAAAAGAAGTAACATGCACATTTTCTCATGAAATTTTCTCAAGAAATTCTGCAGAAAGAATTCTCTTGAGAAAAAAACGCAGTGTGCGCACAGCTATTTTTTTCCCATAGGTTTTGCTAGGAAATCTTTGCAAAAAGATTACAAACATTTCTCAAGAAATTTCTCCTGAACAGCTCTTACAAAACGTTTTGAGACTGACACAAAATTTGCCTTTTATAAAGTTTGCTACGTCAATGTTTTCAGATATTTTAGTCAGATGTTTCTATAGTTACTGAAGTACAATTAGAAGCATTTTATAAGTTATTAAACTTTTATTGACAAATACATGAAGTTTATGCAAAGACTTAATTCTCGGATATCAGTTTCTCGGCCAAATCCAGACTGATGATAAACCTTTTTGCATAAATCAGTGCTTGGGGTTTATCACAATTTCTGTGTTTTTCTTTGCCCACCAGCTTTTGACCACAGGTTTTCAGTGGGATTGAGATAAAGATGTTTTCTTGTCGTGAACACAACATTTAAATGTTATGTTCATCAAGCCAAGGTTCTCAATTGTGGGAAAAAGCATTGTTCATCACCAAATGTCTCCTGGATTGTTAGTAGAAGTTGCTCTTAGGAGGATGTTTGGATACAATTCTTTATTCATAGCAGGGTTTTTTAGGCAACACAGTGATTGCGCCCACTTCTTGGGTGAAAAATAACTCCACACATGAGTGGTCTTAGGATGCTTTACTGCTGACATGACACAGGACCCATGGTAGTGCTCACCTTTTCTTCTGAAGACAATAATTCCACTCAAGGGGACTTTCTATGAGAAGAAGGGAATTTTGTTTACTTACCGTAAATTCCTTTTCTTCTAGCTCCTATTGGGAGACCCAGACAATTGGGTGTATAGCTTCTGCCTCCGGAGGCCACACAAAGTATTACACTTTAAAAAGTGTAACCCCTCCCCTCTGCCTATACACCCTCCCGTGGACCACGGGCTCCTCAGTTTTGGTGCAAAAGCAGGAAGGAGGAAACTTATAAATTGGTCTAGAGTAAATTCAATCCGAAGGATGTTCGGAGAACTGAAGACCATAACCCAAAAGAACAACCAGCCCAAAGGGCACAGGGGTGGGTGCTGGGTGTCCCAATAGGAGCTAGAAGAAAAGGAATTTACGGTAAGTAAACAAAATTCCCTTCTTCTTTGTCGCTCCATTGGGAGACCCAGACAATTGGGACGTCCAAGAGCAGTCCCTGGGTGGGTAAAAGAATACCTCAATAAGAAGAGCCGTAAACAGCCCCCTCTTACAGGTGGACAACCGCCGTCTGAAGGACTCGCCTACCTAGACTGGCGCTGCCGAAGCAAAGGTATGCACTTGATAGTGCTTCGTGAAAGTGTGCAGACTAGACCACGTAGCTGCCTGACACACCTGCTGAGCCGTCGCCCGGTGCCGCAATGCCCAGGACGCACCTACAGCTCTGGTAGAATGGTCTTTCAGCCCTGAAGGGAGCGGAAGGCCCGAAGAACGGTAGGCCTCGAGAACCGGTTCCTTGATCCACCGAGCCAAGGTCGACTTGGAGGCCTGAGAGTCCATACGCTGGCCAGCGACAAGGACAAAAAGCGCATCTGAACGGCGCAGGGGCGCCGTGCGAGACACGTAGAACCGGAGTGCTCTCACTAGATCGAAAGAGTGCAAAACCTTTTCACACTGGTGAATTGGATTAGGGCAACAGGAAGGCAAGGAGATATCCTGATTTAGATGAAAAGGAGATACCACCTTAGAGAGAAATTCCGGGACAGGACGAAGAACCACCTTATCCTGGTGGAAAACCAGGAAGGGAGCCTTGCATGACAGCGCTGCAAGCTCAGACACTCTCTGAAGAGATGTGACTGTCCCTAGGAAGGCCACCTTCTGCGAAAGACGGGAGAGAGAGACATCCCGCAGCAGCTCAAAAGGCGGCTTTTGAAGAGCCGTCCGGACTCTGCTAAGATCCCAGGGTTCCAACGGACGTTTGTAAGGTGGGACCATGTGGCAGACCCCCTGCAGGAACGTGCGGACCTGCGGAAGCCTGGCTAGACGCTTTTGAAAGAAAAACACGGAGAGCGTGGATACTTGGCCCTAGAGAGAGAGCCGAGGGACAAACCCTTGTCCATTCCAAATTGTAGGAATGAAAGGAATGTGGGTAAGGCAAACGGCCATGTAGGAAAGCCGTTATCAGCGCACCAGGATAGAAAGACTTGCCAAGACCTGTAATAGATCTTGGCGGACGTTGGCTTCCTGGCTTGTCTCGTGGTGCAATGACATCCTGAGATAACCCTGAAGACTCTAGGAGTCAGGGACCAATGGCCACCTAGTCAAGTTGAGGGCCACAGAATTCAGATGGAAAAAACGGGCCTTGTGACAGCAAGTTTGGGTGGTCTGGAAGTGCCCAGGGTTGACCCACCGTGAGATGCCACAGATCCGGATACCACGACCGTCTCGGCCAGTCTGGAGCGACGAGAATGGCGCGACGGCAGTCGGACCTGATCCTGCGTAGTACCCTGGGCAGCATCGCCAGAGGGGGAAACACATAAGGCAGTCGAAACTGCGACCAATCCTGGACTAAAGCATCCGCTGCCAGAGGTCTGTGATCCTGAGACCGTGCCATGAAGGCTGGGACCTTGAGAGATCGACGTCCTGCGTTCCTCAGGGGCGATGGATCTCTCAAAGCACTTTTGGGTGCAGAGACCATTCCCCCGCGTCCATGCCCTGATGACTGAAAAAAACTGCTTCCCAGTTTTCTACGCCCAGGACGTGAACTGCGGAGATGGTGGAGCCTGTGGTTTCCAACCACTGCAGAATCCGCCGGACTTCCTGGAAGACTTGACGACTGCGAGTGCCGCCTTGGTTCGCGAACGGCACTGCCTCCATAGCTGCAACCATCTTCCCCAGGAAGTGCATGAGGCGCCTTAAGGGGTGTGACTGACTCCGAAGAAGTGATTGCACCCCCGCCTGCAGAGAAAGCTGTTTGTCCCTGGAGAGTCGCCAGAGCGACGTGTTGACACGCCACCTGAGAAGGGGCCCAGAGGTTCTGAAGAAACGAGCTGCAGGACGAGAACTGAACTCTATCCTGTAACCATGAGACAGAATGTCTCTCACCCATCGGTCTCGAACTTGTGGCCACCAGGCGCCGCCGAAGCGGGAGAGCCTGCCACCGACCGGGGATGCGGCTAGGGTAGGCCGAGAGCCATGAGGATGCCGTTTTGGAGGCAGTGCCTCCTGCGGCCTATTGGGCTCGTGACGTGGGCCGCCACGCATATGAGTTCCTCTGGCCTTTCTCCGGCCTGTTGGACGAAGAAGAATGTGGCTTGGCGGAGGGACGAAAGGACCGAAACCTCGATTGGATTTTTCTTTGCTGAGGTCTCTTAGGTTTGGACTGGGGTAAGGAGGAGACCTTTCCCTTGGATTCCTTAATAATATCATCCAATCGTTCGCCAAATAAACGGTCGCCAGAAAAAGGCAAACCAGTTAAGCCGAGTCTGGTTCCCTTTCGCGCAGCCACATGGCCCTGCGAACTGCCACGGAGTTAGCATATGCTACAGCCGTGCGGCTAGTGGAGTCCAGGACGGCGTTCATGGCGCAGGACGAAAAAGCTGATGCCCGAGAGTCAAAGACGGAACATGCGGAGCAAAATTCCATGTGACAGCATTAAACTCCTTCAGACAAGCCTAGATTGCTTGGAGAGCCCACACGGCTGCAAAGGCCGGGGCGAAAGACGTGCCCGTGGCCTCATAGATGGACTTCACCAAGAGCTCTGTCTGTCAGTGGCATCCTTCAGGGATGAGCCATTTGCAACAGACACAACGGACCTAGCAGCCAATTTGGAGACTGGAGGATCCATCTTGGGAGAATGAGCCCAACTCTTAACGACTTCGTATGGAAAGGGGTAACGCGTGTCAGTGTGACGTTTAACCCAACGCTTGTCCGGGACCGCTCCGGGTTTCTGGACAGCATCCCTGAAGTTAGAGTGATCAAAAAACGTATTGCGTGTACGTTTGGGGAACCGAAACTGGAGTGTCTCCTGCTGAGAAGCCGACTCCTCTACAGGAGGAGGCGGAGGAGAGCGAACCAGCACCTGGATGATGGACGAGATAAGATTCTTTACTAAGGCATCCCCCTCAGGAGTATCAAGGTTAAGGTTGAAGTCAGGGCCAGAGCCCTGAGCTCCCCCGTCCGCCTCGTCTTCCTGAGAGTCCTCAAGCTGGGATCCCTAGCAGCGTGAGGAAGTCGGGGAAGAGTCCCAGCGAGACCGCGTAGCCGGTCTTGGACTGCGGTCCGGGCAGGAGTTCTCCGCCTGAGACCTAGGGCTCAACCTGGGAGCGCGCTGCGGCGCTAACCAAGCAGGGCCTGGATGAGACAAGCTAACAGGGCCAGGGCCTGTGAAAGGTCCAGTCTGGACTGCAATGCCTCAAGGAGCTTAGAAGACCATTTGATCATATGAAAATGACTGAGGGCCAACACCGGTGACTCTGTCCCTGCAGCCTGCTCAGGGGGAGCAGGGGGGTCTACATGAGCCGAGGGGCCCACCAGTGCCCGAGGCTCCGGCTGAGCAAGCTAGGCAGGAGTCGAGAATTGCTCACAGTGAGGGTAGGTGGATCCCGCGGGTAACATAACCCCACAAGAGATACAGACCGCGAGAAAAACCTGTGCCTGTTGTCTCCTAGGAGAGTGACCACTGAAGGTAAATGTGAACAAAGGGTATACAGTCTGTCCGAACAGAAATATATATAATATATACATATGTATCCGGCACCCTAGGGGGACCAGCAGCGGGTGCTGTGTTCACCCTGAGCTCCCCTGAGAAGCACCCACCGGCAGAATGCCAGAAAATGGCCGCCGGAGCTCTCAGGGGAGGAGTGGGGCCGAGGGCGGCGCCAGCAAAGAGCGGGAGTCTGGGTTCCCCACAGTGGTCAGTGAGGGGGGAGGAAGACATGCAGGATGTTCCAGCCCTCACATCCGACGTCATGTCGGTAATCTCGCCCTTACCCCTGACAGGCAGGCCCGGGGGCGGGATTTTCGCGACTAGGCCGCGGTGAAGCCGGGGACTAAATTTGAGGCCGCGCCCGACCAGCAGGCCCGGTCGGCGCGGAAGTCCACCTGCCTCCTCAGTTTTACAACTACCGCGGCTTCCGGGAAGAAGGTGCGCTCCCTGTACAGTCCCCAATGGGGACACAGTACCTTTAAGTAGCAGGGCCCGGTCCCTGGGGTTGAAGAGGCTCCGGTCCGGCAGGTTCCACCAGGGGCTGCGGATGGAGCACGGTCCCAGCAAATGGATGACCGCTCAGGTCCCACTTCTCCCAGCCGCATAAGGGATGGTGAAGGAGACGGCCTGTGGCTCCAGCCTCCGTACCCGCAATGGGTACCGTCTGGGGTCCCCACAGTGGCCAGTGAGGGGGGAGGAAGACATGCAGGATGCTCCAGCCGTCACATTCGACATCATGTCGGTAATCCCGCTCTTACCCCTGACAGGCAGGCCCAGGGGCGGGAGTTTCGCGACTAGGCCGCGGTGAAGCCGGGGACTAAATTTGAGGCCACGTCCGACAAGCAGGCCCGGTCGGCGCGGAAGTCCACCTGCCTCCTCAGTCTTACGACTACCGCGGCTTCCGGGAAGAAGGTGCGCTCCCTGTACAGTCCCCAATGGGGACACAGAGTAACTTTAAGTAGCAGGGCCCGGTCCCTGGGGTTGAAAAGGCTCTGGTCCGGCAGGTTCCACCAGGGGCTGCGGATGGAGCACGGTCCCAGTAAATGGATGACCGCTCAGGATCCCACTTCTCCCAGAGCCGCATAAGGGATGGTGAAGGAAAACGGCATGTGGCTCCAGCCTTTGTACCCGCAATGGGTATCTCAACCTTAACAACACCGCCGACATAGTGGGGTGAGAAGGGAGCATGCCGGGGACCCCATGGGGGTCCTCTTTTCTTCCAACCGACAACTAAGTTATGAGAATGCATGAGTGGATGTGTGCCTCCTTCCACACAAAGCATAAAACTGAGGAGCCCGTGGTCCACGGGAGGGTGTATAGGCAGAGGGGAGGGGTTAAACTTTTTAAAGTGTAATACTTTGTGTGGCCTCTGGAGGCAGAAGCTATACACCCAATTGTCTGGGTCTCCCAATGGAGCGACAAAGAAAATAAAATTACCCTAGTCATCTGCAATCATATCCCTATACTTCCTGCAAAATTGGAGTCTGTTATTGATACTTTTCTTGGAGAGAACGCACTTCTTGACCACAAGTAAACCTCTAAAAACCTTCCCTTCTCTGTGTATGCAAATGCACTAACATCTGCATGCTGCCTTCCTGAGCAAGCTGAAAAGATTCTGTACCTGAATGGACCTTCTTGGGCACCTGAAGCCTTCTTCACAGCAATTGAACCTCTCTCTTTGAACTTCTTGATCATCAGTTAAAGAGTTGATTTAGGGGCAATCAAGCTGGCCATACACATTAAATGGCTGTTGGCTGATTAATGCTTTGATTGATAGCCATCTCAGTCGACTCTCCCATTTATAGGAGTGATTGCTGAGTCAAGTTCTCCTGTGCTCTCTGAGAAAGCAAACGACCGAAAAGTCAGCCGGTGCTTTATCTCCGAAAGAACAAGGCAAGTGGCAGTCTAAAATCAGACATGTGGGATGGACAGTTCTCTCTACAATCAGTCGGCTAGTGCCTCCATACACATTAGACCATTAGTCGAACCCGTTGATATGGGCAGGTTTGGACAACATTAATGTAATGTGTATAGGGGCCTTAATAAGCAACAATGTCCTTGCCTGTAAAGCCCTTTTGATGCAAAGTAATGTTGACCGCATGTGTTTCCCTGTAGGTAACCATGGTTGACAGAAGACAATGAATCGAAGAGCAAGCCTCCCTTTAAAGCAACCAGTCTGCGTCTTATAAATCAATCAGTTTGTCAGAGTTATATCGGCTGATATGTCCTCCTTAACACTTTCTCCTGACAGAACAAGATGATCACTGACATTATACTGTATAAGCAGGTCGTTTTGTGGCAGGGCTGAAATTCTGTGGAAATGTGTATTTTGTGATTAAATTAATTTTTTGGGAAAAATTTTTTGTAATTGTTTGCAATTCATATGATGACATATCATGATCTAAAGTTAATACAAATTGCCACAATAAAAACTGAAGCAGCAAGCTTTGTGAAAAACAAAATGTATGTCAGTCTCACAACTTTTGGCCACAAAAATATTGTAAGTATCCCAATATATTTGTTGATATAATGTACATTATTCCAAAAAAAAAATCAACTCAAAAATCTCACCAGCTGTAATAGTATAAGCATATCATATGAAAAAGTCACCTTGTCTTTCGCTATTGCGGGAGGCTGCTTTAACACTTCCTTCACTGTCTGAATCACAGTCTCTGTCCTCATCACACTAATTGACCGAACCAACTCCACAAGGAGAAGTTGTTCTTCACTTGCTAATGGAATCACCTAAGCACAAATCAAAATAATAAAAAAGGTGTATAAATGTGCATTCTGAGAATGTAAGCAATACAAAATAATGAGGATTGTAAAAAGCATTGCAATTAAAATCTATGGTGATACTCCGCTTCCACCAATCACATTAAAATTCTCAGGAAGGGTTAAAGATGGATGTGGCATCTCAACATTTTCATTGCAGCAATAGGTCTAAAAGCTATTACCTGGAGCTATAAACAGCCGCATAAGCTAAAAGAATTTGTAATAAATGTAACAATGTAGTCCTGGAAAATGATTTCTTTACCTTTGTACGTGCTGAGTTCTTGTTTTGTCTTCTTTCATTCCATACAAAGGCAATGGCTGCCATAAAATGAACTCCATGATTCATGGAAATAGGTCCTAGCAGCTCCAAGATCTGCTGTCTTAAATTCTGTTGACCCAAAAATCATGATTAAAATTCTAAAGTAAAAAGCAATAAAAGGAAACTTTGACAGATTAATTGCCACCTGCACGTGTGATTTAGGGAAATTAGAAGGTTAGCTTGTGATGACAGGATATTTCGAGTTAATCTAAAATGTCAGGAATACCAAGAAGTCATTTTTCCTCTTTTTAGATGTCCTCTATTACCTTTGTGGAGCCCAGGTTGATGGTAGTGACTGCGGCAGCAGCTGCTGTGAAGTTCTTCTCGGAGGAGTCAGCCTGGTGCAGAATACTCCACAGCAGGGTGACGGATGACATTATTAAATGGAGTATAGAAAGGATTCCACTGCGAGCTTCAAGCAAATGTTTCTGATCTACATTGACCATGAGCTGCAACGTAAGAAGTATGAAGTCAATACTAGAAAGCATGACTGATAATTAGAGATGACAAGTAATATCTAGAAGAAGCACCTCTACAAATAGTCTCGATTAAAAATATTCTGCTGTTTTTTTTTTCAGCGGGTTTCTTAATCAGTTGTGTATCCATGGCTACAGACTACAAACTGATCTTGTAGTCATGACTAAGTTTCCCCCTTTTTTTTTTCATCCCCCCCACACATAGTTTGCCATAAAACCTGTATGCAAAAACATTAATATGGCAAGAATATTTGTTGTGCTATATTTTAGATCGACTGGTGCAAAAAAAGTTTCACACAGGCATTTGAAGGAACTTTGTCACCAAACAGAGAAGAAAAAAGCAAGAAAAGAAAATGCATCCTCTATATCACTTAGTGTGTGCTGTTGCACCCACTGAACATTGTACCATCTGTAGAAAGGAGTTACAACCATGTTGTGCAACTTGAGCAATCGTGCCACTTTGCAGAGTGCTATTAGGATGACCACTTAAGTGTTTTTCAGCCAGTCAGGCCTTACATGAACCTTAATTTACAAACAATTAAAGCACCACTCCGGCGTTTTTCTTTTCAGCCCTGGAGTGGTGCTTGTAAGCTAAGGTCCCTAACCTAGTATTATATCTACCCTCCGATGTCTTCATCTTTTTTCCGATGTCACTCCTGCTTTATGGCACCATCTTGTAACCGCAACCTCTGACTGGACAGAAGTCACGTCACAAGTTATCATGACAAGTCTATGAGAGCCAGAACGAGGCTCTCAGACTTGGAGTAAGTTGTGACTTTCGGCGTGCTCTAGAAAACACTGGAAAATGCAGCACGTCACAAATCACAGGAGAGAAGTAACAGAGCACAAAATAGCCAGCTCACCTGTGCATGGGCTACCCCTCAATGGAGAGCGGAAACACCCTGTCCAGTGTAGAAATGCAGCATAAATCACAGGCCGAAGCTATACTGTTTAGAGATGAAGACTCAGGAGGGTGAGTATAAGACATACAGGGGACTTGGATTAGAAGCACCACTCCAGCGGTGAAATAAAATAAAAACAAGCTGGGGTGCTGCTTTAATATCCACTGACTTATAACCTGCCAGTGACTTAATGGTGATGGAGACCTCCTGTTTCTCTTCTGACAGAAGATCTTGGGTGGTCAGCAGTTTGAATTCAATGCCTGATTCTTTTGTTCTCGCAATTTTGCCAGAGGCTATCACAACAATGTGCCCTCATCCCAAGTGTATGGTATCCTTCAGACAATCTAAAACTATAACAGTTTTCTTATAGTCTCCACTAACTCCAATCTGCTTATTACATCAGTATATCACGAGAATTCCTAATATACAGAATATAGCAAGGAATCTTTGACATGCTCTTTTTACCTGGTGATACTGAGCAGAAGGATCAAGCAGGCAATAGTGAATAATTGTTGTAATGCCTTCTAGTAGAGTCAGTATTATATCGGGTGGGATGAATGATGCCATCCATAGAGGCCTAGAAAGAACACAAAGTTAAACTCTTGAAGCTTCCAGTGACAACATGAATATTAGGCTGGCATCTTTATTTCACCTACCTGTTGTCAGATAATCCCGTTTCATACTTGTATTGCTGTATTAAGTTGTCAAGGTTCCGGCAGAGCTGTAATGTGACTGAGACCACAACTCTCTGTAACACTTTCCCCATGTACGGCAAGGTGGATGTGATGAGTCCAATCCATTGAGGGTGCATTTTACATGTATAGTGCTGGTGCAATGCCCTGATCACAGCACAGAGGAACATTCCCTGACATGTGATTGGCTGCGAGTGCATATATTGTAAGGAGGTCATCGGCTGTTGAGGGTTTATGTGTTCCAGATCAGTTATAACAAAATCAAAGCCAGCCTCATTGTCTTCAGGAACCGTCAAGACCCGATGTTCTAAGACAATAAGACCTTGAAGGACCTTTAATAATTGAGACTGTAGTGTACTGCCACTGTCAAACTCGTCTTCAGAAAAATTAATCAGACTGTCCTCAGAAAAGCCTTCTTCAATGGCCATTATGTTCTTCTCTGCCATGCGCTCACTGTGCCACTTCTGAGCGCTGAAAATGGAAGATAGCAGGCAGTGGAGGATCACTTTCTGTACCTTACATTTTGACAGCATATCAGAGATGAAGCTGGCAAAGCCCTTCGCTGAGCTCTCGATCACCTTAGCTAACTCTGTAAACAGCAGGGTCAAGATTTCAACGCTCATCATCTGCATGTTGCGGTTGCCCATGAGATCTTGCTGTGAAACTTTCACATGCGTAGGGTAATGGCTTCTCATGAAATACAAACATAATGAAATCAGAATTTCTATATACATGGAGCTTCGGAAATTGTGATTCGAGTCCAGAGGAATATTGCTATAAAAGTCTTTCCCCATCACAGAAATCCGATGCCTTGCTAAAAGGTTCTGCAGCAAAGATAGCTGAGGAGTGTATGCATTGTTCACGCTGGTGGTGGATATAGCATTGACAAACACTGTCGGGCAGGTTTTTAATATGGCTTTTATAGCAGATAACGCATATAATGTCCTTGAGGAGTCATACAACTGGAGGTACAAAAGCACATGCTGGTAAAGAGGGTGAATGTTGAAATGAGGGGATTTACGGATGCCAGGAGATCCCACATCACTTTCAATCTCTGAAATTTCACCTTCTCCACAACTGTACCAGTTCTCCAAATCTAATCCATCACTAAAAAAAACATTTGTCTGCTTCAACTTCTCATTTTGTGCTTTTTTCTTGTCCTCATCCTTCCTTCTGGCCATTTTTACTTTTGGTTTTGTTCCTGTTGCTTTATTTCCCCCTTCCTTACCAGCTTGGTCCTTTTCTGCCACTTTTCCTTTAAAATTAAATTGGATGCTACTGTGACTCCGTTTTCTATGGTGTCCCCCCATCATGTTGAAATTAAACTCTACAGGTATCTGCTGAGCCATAATTGAAGGAGAGGATAAGTTTCTGGTTATAGCATTTGCCAAGCTTTCAATGCCACCTTCTGCTGACACAGACAGAAAGTTAGATGGGTCTCTGGCTGAGAAGTTATTTCCGTTCTCTTGAGGGGCTTCTTTCTCTTTCCCAGGAGATTCCTGTACTGCAGTGCTGCATGGATTATTTCCATCAGTTGTCTCAACTTGATCCGCATCAGAGAAATTTGCTTCAGGATCTTCACCAACATTTCTAAGAACATTGCAAACCAAGTCAGTGATAACTTGCTGAACAATCTCCTCCACAGAGTCCTCCCTAGAGCTATCCTGAGCAGTCAAACTCTCGGAATCCACCTCGTCTCCCACTGAAGACTGAGAACAACCAGAATCCGAGCTCTGCAGGATTTCTATCTGCTGGTCTGGAAGCTCAAAATCCGATATTCCCATTGGGATGGTCTCGCTGCTTGTGCTAAGGAGGGAAAGCCTGTCACTCAAAGGGTTCACTGTCAGGCTGAAGTTCTCAATTTCGTCCATTAGAACCTGCTTAGACGTTGTCCCAGAACATAGCCGTGAGCTTGGAATAGCTGCAAGAAAATATATTATTTTGGCTTAGTATTACTAAAGGAGCACATATAATTATTATTAGGACTTAAAGAGGACCAATCAAAACTGGCCAGCTTTTGTTCTTATTTTATTTCCGATGCTGCAGTATTTTGTATTTTAAAATCTACCATACAGTTTCAGAGATACAGATAGATTGATTTAGTACAAATTATTATAGTCTTTCCTAAGTAGGCGTGGCTCACATGGTAATTATGTAGAGCAGCCTAAAGACACGTCCCCGGAGATTCTTGTGAGCCACGCCCCCATGATAAAGACCATAAAAACTAGCCCAAAATAAAAAGGCCCATATCTCTGGAAAAGTATGGCAAATAAAAAAAAACAAAAAACAACTAAAATATTCAGGGAAGCAGTAGGATTAAAATAAGAGCAAAAACTGTAAACTATTGACCTTGTTGCAGGTACTCTTTAATGTATCAAACGGATATAATATCAAAAGGGAATTATTGCAGATAAGCAAACTGCAGATTTTATACATATCATCCCGCACGGTTTATTTACCATCATTATTGATAGATGTTTTCCTGTTTTCTTCCACGTGTCGAGTAGATTTACTCCAATGTCTCTCAGCCTGAACTCGCTGTACTGATACACGTTGAGTTTTAGGATGAAGGAGCAGAAGTAGAAGCGGTTCAAGGACTCTGGCAATATCATGTCTCTGCAGAACCTGATGTAACCAGGCCTGGCCCACAGAAGATGTGCAGCCATCTAAGCTGTTCAGACTGTCCAGCATAATAAACAGGGACCTGCAGATGAGAATCCGGAAAAATTATGTACCACAAGCAACGATGGAGTACAACATGATGGTGGAGACAAATGATGAGGCTTAGAAAGAATTACAATAGTATGACAATATGCAATTCCTCTTCAGAAAACTACTTTATTTTAACCGCATAATAACCAATTACTGTATTTTGACTGAGAACACCCAAATCCCAAATCTGCAGTAATGTCTTTTGGTATTGCTGTAAAATATCAGGAGCAGATAAGGTCTCAGCCGGGGACCCAGGGGAAAAAGACAGAAGCAGTATCACTCTTTCTGTCTTCTCTATTTTAGGTTGCACAGAGCTCATTGAGTAACGTCAGCGGGTGCCTGCCAGGTACACCAAATCAGCTAAGTCTTAGCAAACCCAAATAAGTTGTGCCTGTGCCAGTGACTTGTGGTACAGCAGGAGATGTTTCTTCTGTAAATATTCATCCGGTAACTGATGCACCAGTTAGGCTATGTTCATACTAATAAAATGCTGCAGAGTAACAATAATTTCAAAACAGAAGTGTTAGTGAATAAACAAAAGAGAAATATAAATCAAATAAAATATATGGTGTGACCACCCATTGCTTCAAAACAGCATCAAAGAATCAATTCTTCTAGGTACACTTTCAAAGAGACAGGAGTTTTGTGGGCCTATAGTTAAGGCCGCTTTACACTCAGCGACATCGCCAACGAGATATTTTTGGGGTCACAGAATTCGTGACGCACATCCGGCGTCGTTAGCGACGTCGTTGCGTGTGACACCTACGAGCGACCGCTAACGTTCGCAAAACAGTGAAAAATCGTTGATCGTTGACACGTCGTTCATTTCCCAAATATCTTTGCTCATTTTGGACGCAGGTTGTTCGTCGTTCCTGATGCAGCACACATTGCTACGTGTGACACCCCAGGAATGATGAACAGCAGCGTTCCTGCGTCCTCCGGCAACGAGGTGGGAGTGACGTGAATGCGGCTGCTCTCCGCCCCTCCACTTCTATTGGTGGCCCGCTGATTGACGTCGCTGTGACGCCATACGAACTGCCCCCTTAGAAAAGAGGTTGTTCGCCGGCCACAGCGACGTCGTTAGGAAGGTAAGTATGTGTGACGCATACCTCCAATATTGTTCGCCACGAGCAGCGATTTGCCCGTGACACACAAACGACGGGGGCGTGTGCGATCACTAGCAATGTCGCAACGTGTAAAGTGGCCTTTAGGTGTATAAGTAAATAATTATACAAACAGGTAAATATGGATATCATTTTCATGTGTAGGATGAAACAAAGACATTAACAAACATGTGTAGGAGGCTTAAAACTGGGTGTGAACAGCCAAATCCTGTTACAAAGTTGAGAATGTAGAGGATTTTTGCATGTGACAGGTGATTCACTATGAAGACAGCACAGTAAGAAAACACAAGGTAGTTGTGCTGCATAAGCAAAGTCTCTTTCAGCAAAAATTTCAAAGGAGACTAGAATTTCCAAACATACTTTTCAAGCTCTTTTGAAAAAGTTCCAAAAAATGAGCAATGTTGAGGACCGTAGATGCAGGGGCCAGCCAAGGAAACTTAGTGCAGCAATTGAAAGACACATCATGCTTACTTCCCTTCAAAATCTAAAAGATGTTCAGCAGTGCCATCAGCTCAGAACTGGCACTAGTGGGACCCAGTTACACCCACTTGCTGTTTGTAGAAGTCTGGCCAGAAGTGCTCTTTATGGAAGAATTGCAACTAAAAACCATACCTTTAGCGTAGAAACAATGCCACATGACTCAATCATGCATGGATACATAAAATGAGAAACATGGCAGCAGGTGCTCTGAACGGATGAATCAAAATGTGAAATATCTGAATTTAATAGAAGACTATTTGCTCATCGATGGGCTGAAAAGTGGTACAATAATGAGTGTCTGCAGGCAGTTGTGAAGCACGGTCGAGGTTCATTTGAAAAAATGTTGTTCGGGATTTGGTCAAAGTTAATGGTATTATCACTGCTGAGACATACAGGCAGATATTTATCCAACAAGCAATACAATCAGGGAGGCATCTAATTGACTTTCAATTTACTCTACAATGACCCAAAACATAGCACAATGAAGAACAAGCAGTTCTGGAAGTGAAATATGGCCCCACTGAGCCCTAATCTCAACACCTAGATAAAAAGGTGAAGCACAATAGGGTTTGATCCAAGAATTACCTAAAGCTGGGTTTACACACTGAGACTTTCTAGCGATCCAACCTGCGATCTCAACCTAGCCGGGATCGCTACAAAGTCTCTGGTGAGCTGTCAAACAGGCAGACCTGGCCAACGACCTAACAGCGATCCGGACCTGCAGAGCGACTAGCTGGTCGTTGGGGACGTGTCAAAAAAGCAGGTGAACTTCACCCGACTTCATGTAATGCCGCGCGGCTCTGTGTGCCGTGTAAATAAATAAATAATTAAAAAATCCGGCGTGCGGTCCCCCCTATTTTAATACCAGCCAGATAAAGCCATATGGCTGCAGGCTGGTATTCTCAGGATGGGGAGCCCCACGTTATGGGGAGCCCCAGCCTAACAATATCAGTCAGCAGCCGCCCAGAATTGCCGCATACATTAGATGCGACAGTTCTGGGACTGTACCCGGCTCTTCCCGATTTACCCTGGTGCGTTGGCAAATCGGGGTAATAAGGAGTTATTGGCAGCCCATAGCTGCCAATAAGTCCTAGATTAATCATGTCAGGCGTCACCCCGAGATACCTTCCATGATTAATCTGTAAATTACAGTTAAAAAACACGCACCCGAAAAATCCTTTATTAGAAATAAAAAACACTAACAAATTCCCTCATTACCAATTTATTACCCACAACAAAGCCCTCCTTGTCCGGCGTAATCCACGGTCCTCCAGCGTCGCATCCAGCTCTGCTGCATGAAGGTGACAGGAGCAGCAGAAGACACAGCCGCTCCTGTCACCTGCACGCAGCTAATGAAGAGAGCCGTGTGATCGGCTGAGCTGTCACTGAGGTTACCTGGATCCAGCGGTGGATGCAGCGGTGGCCGCGGGTAACCTCAGTGACAGCTCAGCTGATCGCGCTACTCCCCTCATTTGCTGGTGATTTCCCCCCCTCTCTCATACTCACCGATCCCCGGCGCTGCACGGCGTTCACACTGCTCCGGCGGCTTTTCCTTTTTTGAAAAAGCCGGCCGCTCATTAAACAATCTCGTATTCCCTGCTTTCCCCGCCCACTGGCAAATGTAATTGGTTGCAGTGAGACACACCCACACGCTGAGTGACAGCTGTGTCACTGCACCCAATCACAGCAGCCGGTGGGCGTGTCTATACTGTGCAGTAAAATAAATAAATAATTAAAAAATCCGGCGTGCGGTTCCCCCTATTTTAATACCAGCCAGATAAAGCCATACGGCTGCAGGCTGGTATTCTCAGGATGGGGAGCCCCACGTTATGGGGAGCCCCCCAGCCTAACAATATCAGTCAGGAGCCGCCCAGAATTGCTGCATACATTAGATGCGACAGTTCTGGGACTGTACCCGGCTCTTCCCGATTTGCCCTGGTGCGTTGGCAAATCGGGGTAATAAGGAGTTATTGGCAGCCAATAGCTGCCAATAAGTCCTAGATTAATCATGTCAGGCGTCTTTACTACAATTGTGCCATTACACTCCCAGTGACTGGATGTTTGACATGCTAATGCTATCAGCAACCTAATGTAAACAATGAATGCCTGATGCGATTATCTCATTACACCTCCAGTGACTAATTATTTAACATATTAAACAGCTACCAGTAACCTGATTATACTGTGATTTTATTAATATACTTTCAGTGGCTAGATATTTAACATGTCAAACACCATCAGTAACCTATTAGATATTCAAGGAGATTACCAGGGAAATTATCTCACTAAGGGGTGCTTCACACACAGCGAGCTCGCTGCCGAGATCGCTGCTGAGTCACGCTTTTTGTGACGCAGCAGTGACCTCATTAGCGATCTCGCTGTGTGTGACACTGAGCAGCGATCTGGCCCCTGCTGCGAGATCGCTGCTCGTTACACACAGCCCTGGTTCGTTTTCTTCAAAGCCGCTCTCCCGCTGTGACACACAGATCGCTGTGTGTGACAGCGAGAGAGCGACAAATGAAGCGAGCAGGGAGCAGGAGCCGGCATCTGACAGCTGAGGTAAGCTGTATCCAAGATAAACATCGGGTAACCAAGGTGGTTACCCGATATTTACCTTAGTTACGAGCCTCTGCAGCTCTCACGCTGCCTGTGCTGCCGGCTCCGGCTCTCTGCACATGTAGCTGCATTACACATCGGGTTAATTAACCCGATGTGTACTGTAGCTATGGTAGGAGAGCAAGGAGCCAGCGCTCAGTGTGCGCGGCTCCCTGCTCCCTGCACACACAGCTGTGCGCTGGTAACTAATGTAAACATCGGGTAACCATACCCGATGTTTACCTTAGTTACCAGTCTCCGCAACTTCCAGACGGCAGCTCCGTGCAAGCGCAGCGTCGCTTGCACGTCGCTGCTGGCTGGGGGCTGTTCACTGGTCGCTGGTGAGATCTGCCTGTTTGACAGCTCACCAGCGACCATGTAGCGATGCAGCAGCGATCCTGCCCAGGTCAGATCGCTGGTCGGATCGCTGCTGCATCGCTAAGTGTGAAGGTACCCTTAGGCTCCAAAACACAGCTTGGATATGTGCTGCTGGTAAACACCTATACAGACACCGGTCCCTTGCAGGATATCTCTGTTTTTTACTGTTTTTTACTGTTTTTTAACTTTAATAAAATAAAATATAATTTTTTAACATGAACCACTGGTGTGTTTCCTGACTGAGGGGACTAGTTTCTAAGTTGTTCTAGTCTGTGTGAAATTACCTGAAGAAAAAGAAGGATTTGCGCAAACCTAGGTTCACAGAAGATCTGTGGTTAGTTCTCTGAAATGTTTGGAACAACCTCTCTGCAGAGTTACTTCAAAAACTGCGTACAAGTGTACCTAGAAGAATTGATGCTGTTTTGAAGGCAAAAGGCTGATCATACCAAATATTGATTTGATTTAGATTTCTCATGGTTCGTTCACTTTGCATTTTTTTGCAGCATTTTTACACACCCATCTAAAACGTATACACAGTATTGTATATACATAAATTATAACATATTACCGAACATGTCAGCGTGATTAAAATGATGAAAAAAAAGGAAACATTTCCAAACATCTTGATTTATTCAGCGCTGAGTATGAGTGCTATATAAACAAATACACGCCAGGGCATGTTATCAATGAAATTAATAATGGTTCTCCCAGGAATATTCTATCATGCTCAATGCACTTAGGCTAGCAAATCATCAAAATATGCTGCTGGCAGCTACCTTTACCATCCAATAACATCCCAAATGTACTTGATGGGAGGAAAGTCCAGATACTCTTCACGCCATGGTAGCATGTTAAGGTCACGCAGCTTGCTCACATCACCAGGCTATATGTTGCTTGTGCTACTTTTAGCAGCTTGCGTGGCCTAAATGTGCTACCTTGGCCTGCAGTGTCTCGGAGATGTTTTGAAAATGTTGTTTCCATTTTTTCATGATTAACACATCAATCGATCATGTAATTTCCATAACTCCATGCCTTTTCCTTCTTGGTGCTGCAATTTGAATGTTAAGGAGTGTGTTTATATTGATAGATAGTTAGATAGCGAGGGAACAACGTAATGTGATTTGACAGCCCCCCAACATTATTCTTCAGAAATGGTGTGTTAGTCACCTTTTTATGGTTCATTCTGAATCCTGCATTACTCAATAATCACAAACCTGTCAAATGTGCGGCCATAAGATGAAGACTTGTTAATGTGAAGGTCCCTTGTCAGGTGCCACAGGACTGCAAATCTACCATGAGCTTCCATTCTAATTTTCTGTGCAAAAAAGTAATGGTTTATTGAAATGCTTTCAGATTTTTTTAAGCCAGTTTAAAGAAAAAAAAATAAAATAAAAAGGGGTCACTGTGTATAAGGCATGGCACTTGTGTAGTGACCAGAAAAGCCACTACTAATGTGTGTTCTGTATTATCTATGTGATTACATTTGTGACACCTATTCCCTACCTTGGGAGGAGGTAAATTATTTAGCTTTGCACTGCCCTATACTGCCTTGGTTTGTATTTCAATTTGCATTGCAATTGATTTGAAAGCAAGGAAGTGGCTGTTGGGGGCGGAGCTTGAGGAGGCAGTTTAAAAAAGAAAAACCGGTTAGATGCGGTTGAGTTGCTGTGATGCTGCAGAAAAAAAAGAGACCTCCATTGAGATATGCGTGGAGTGTAATTATCACCCTATTCGGGCGCCCCGTTTCTGCAACAACAGAGTACTGAAAAACGCAGTTAATCCAATTGATAGTGACATCCATCCTCCCAAGGCCGGGATAGGAAAAGCGCTTGAACTAGTCCACTGTGTAAGAGATCTCTTTATTTATTGCTATGAAATGACTGTCTATTGGAAATTGAAAAACAACTTTGATTGACTAAAGGTTGGCTACAAGATTTCAGTAAAGTTCCTCATTTACGTTTTCACAGAATCCTTGGTGTCTGTCTTCCTTCAGTGGCCTTATACCTGGCAGATATCACCACAACTCAGTCTCCTATCTCTGTTATTTTTCTCTTTATAATTTGCCACCTAACCTAGGGATTTGCTGGAGCCATCGGAGACACCGTGACCTGAACATCCTCTGAGGTAGTAGGCCCGGCTTCTCACAAGGAGGTGCGGCAAATTACACTTGTACCTTGTCCTTATGCGTCAGCTGCTGGCTGATGACATCTTCACATATACTAGAAGATGGGACCAGGTTGTGGAGCTGATAGAAAAGTTCTACACTTCTTTGATGGTGTTGTGGGGTCCGGTCACCCATCTGTTGCCACAACGTTAAAGCCACATTCTGAAATCAGAACAGAAGAGGGTGGTAACAGACAGAAAAAAACACATGATTTTAATCGGAGAAAATAAATTACATTTATGGTAAGAATATGTTGAATAAATATATAAATACCCAACAGTACCTATGTCATTGAACCTACCTTGAAGAAATCCGTTTTCTCAGCCATATACAGCAAATTGCCTTCGGTGAGGGGAGGTCGGATAACGACAGACACTCTGCCTTGGTTTGGGCTCAAGGGCTGAGAAGCTTCCAGGCCATTTGCATTTTCTCCTGTTACAACTGCCACTGACTGGGTCAAGCCGACCAGGTCCATGACCAGAGATATGGCAACACTCTGTATGCTGAAGTCAACCGCAGCGCTGCAGGCGTTCATGAGGGTCTGCAGCCACAATGGTGGCTGTACCTTCTCACAATCTACGAATAAGGGAAAAAACACATCATTGTATAGTAAAAAAAAAAAAAAAAACTAATAATGAGTAGGACATTACACAACCCTCCAAGGTGCAGAAGACTAAAAGCAGTCAGGCCAAAAGCCATTTCACAGCTTAGTTCTTCTGCTTCATTTTCCAGGCGATCAAGTCATTGCAATGTAAAAATAAACACCTAAGGAGGAGATTTATAAAAGAAACGGAAAAGGAGGATCGTTATTTAGTCCCTTCACTCATACTAGGTGGACCATAATCTACACTATAACTGAACTATGACCACTGAAGACCTCTCAGGAGCTCTTATTCATGGCCTTCTTAATCCTGAAAGCACCTCTTCCCTATATAATAAAACACCCTAGATAGCTCAACACCCTTAAGTAACATTCACACAGGTCTTCAAAACATTTTTTTCATTACTTCCAGTACACTCTGAATACCGTTCTTATTAATTTCAATGGTCATCTGGCAAGTATTGTTTTAGCATTATTCTTTGATCAATAAGGTTTTGAAAACCCTGCTGTGGGGGGAAAAAAAGTGTCATTCCTTCTTTGAGGTGGAATCTAAAAGTCGACCATAAAAAAAAATTTTTTTAGGTATTTTTCCAAGAAACTGTTCAAGAAAATTATAAAATAAATGATAAAAAAAAGCAGCGTTTACTATTGGAAAATTCGTAGGATTTTTTTGTTTCCAAAAAAAACTGTGTGAACTTACCACCCATCTGAGATCTGTTTACATACAATATCTTGGCACAATACAATCACATCACTTATTTGAGATGGGTTCCACTTGAAATCTGTAGCCCCAAAAAAACAAGAAAAAAGTCTGGCTCCTCTGTTAATAAATGCCAAAGTTTATCCCAGATTCATTTAAAAATAGGATGTAATTGCAGGACAACTGTGACAGAGCAGGCAGGGACTGAGGCTGGTGAAGAATCCAAATAAACCAAGGAAAAGAAGCCACTGGTCCTTCCAATATTTCCTCAAATCCAGCAGGATGTGCAAAATGTCCTACACCATGGGGCCGATGATTTCCAGTCTTTAATCCAGAATGTGACACCAGGGATCTGGCCACAGGAGCAGATCCTCGTCCTTCTCAGCACCAACAACATCCAAAAAGCATGAATCCTTGCTTATCAACTTCTTTGTAGATCAGCCCCCTAGATGAGGAGGGGTGATCACATCCCACCCCCTAAGTCGGCAAGGCCCCCTGAAGAGAGGAACAATATATGCACAACCCCCCCCACCAGATACAGGACAATGAATACTACTGGGGGCCTGATTACATAATGGACCATGGAAACAGGCTGGGGGTGACAGTCTTAAGCTGGTGTCACACTAAACGACAGCGACAACGACGTCGCTGTTACGTCACCATTTTCGGTGACGTAACAGCGACCTTGTAAGTCGCTGTTATGATCGCTGCTTAGCTGTCAAACACAGCAGAAGCAGCGATCATAAGGTCGCTGTGCTACATGTTCAGAGAGCAGGGAGCCGCGCTTAGCGCTGGCTCCTTGCTCTCCTGCAGCACACATCGGGTTAATTAACCCGATGTGTGCTGCAGCTACATGTCACAGTTCAGAGAGCAGGGAGCCGCGCTTAGCGCTGGCTCCTTGCTCTCCTGCAGCACACATCGGGTTAATTAACCCGATGTGTGCTGCAGCTACATGTCACAGTTCAGAGAGCAGGGAGCCGCGCTTAGCGCTGGCTCCTTGCTCTCCTGCAGCACACATCGGGTTAATTAACCCGATGTGTGCTGCAGCTACATGTCACAGTTCAGAGAGCAGGGAGCCGCGCTTAGCGCTGGCTCCTTGCTCTCCTGCAGCACACATCGGGTTAATTAACCCAATGTGTGCTGCAGCTACATGTCACAGTTCAGAGAGCAGGGAGCCGCGCGCACTGCTTAGCGCTGGCTCCTTGCTCTCCTTGCTACAGTATGCATCGGGTTAATTACCCGATGCATACTGCAGCCACATGTCACAGTGCAGGAGCCGGCGCTGGCAGCAAGAGCGGAGGCTGGTAACCAGCGTAAACATCGGGTAACCAGGGAAAGGTCTTCCCTTGGTTACCCGATGTTTACGCTGGTTACAGCTTACCGCAGCTGCCAGTGCCGGCTCCTGATCGCTTCATTTCGTCGCTCTCTCGCTGTCACACACAGCGATGTGTGTGTCACAGCGGGAGAGTGACGACCAAAAAATGAAGCTGGATATTCAGCAACGACCGGCGACCTCACAGCAGGGGCCAGGTCGTTGCTGGATGTCACACACAGCGACAGCGACGGGACGTCGCTGCAACGTCACAGAAAATGGTGACGTAGCAGCGACGTCGTTGTCGTCGTCGTTATGTGTGACACCAGCTTAAGGCTAGGTTTGCACACTGCGTCTTTTTGACGCTGCATTTTTGTGCGGTTTTGGCCGCTAAAAACGCACAAAAACGCACCTGCGTTGAAAAAACGCGGCAAAAAACGCACGCGTTTTGCCGTGATTTGGTGCGTTTTTTATCAGTGAACAAAAAAAAAAGGTCTGATGTCATTTCCTTCTTCAATGTGTTCTTCATTCTCCACTAGTGTATGCAGAAGAGCAGACAGCTGCAGAACTACAAGGCTCAGCATACTCCATCCAATAGTGTATGCAGGAGAGCAGACAGCAGCTGTCGAACTACAAGGCTCAGCATCCTCCTTCCAGGACTGTATGCAGGATTTCTTTGCCCCCCCAAACAAAAAAAATGACGTGGGCTTCGCCATATTTTTGTATGCTAGCCGGGTACAGCAGGCAGGGACGGGCTGCCCCCAACCCCCAGCTGCCTATTTGTACCCGGCTGGGAACCAAAAATATAGGGAAGCCCTTTTTTTTTTAAAATTATTTCATGAATTTCATGAAATAATTTAAAAAAAAAAAATGACGTGAGCTTCGCCCAATTTTTGAGTCCAGCCGGGTACAACTAGGCAGCTGGGGATTGGAATCCACAGTGCAGGGTGCCCATGCTTTCTGGGCACCCCCGCTGTGAATTGCAGTCCCGCAGCCACCCCAGAAAATGGCGCTTTCATAGAAGCGCCATCTTCTGGCGCTGTATCCAACTCTTCCAGCTGCCCTGAAGCCGGCTGGCTCGCTGGGTAATAATGGGGTTAGGGCTAGCTGTATAGCTGGCCCTAAGCCCGAAATTCATGGTGTCACGCCAATATTAGACATGGCCACCATGAATTTCTAGTAAAGATAAAAAAAAAACACAACACACAGAAAAATATTTTTATTAGAAATAAAACACAACACAATTAGTGACTCCATCTTTATTGAAATAAAGAACCCCCCTCCGCAGTAATCCTGGGTCAGGGTCCCGCGCCGTCCAATCCGGATCCAATATCATCTGATCGGTTTGCTGGAAGGCAAAGCGATCAGATGATGTGTCAGATTCTAGGGGCTGAAGCACATCACACATCAGCTGATTGTATAAAAGCCGTTTATACAATCAGCTGAAGCATCGGTGCAAAAAAAAAAAAATACTTATGTGCTGATTACCGGCAGCTCCTGCAGCGATAGGGCGGGAGTCTGATCCTGTCCGATCGCTGCAGCAGCTGCCGGTAATCAGGGATGAAGTCTCTTGACGCATCCGCTGATAGGTTAAACCGGCCGGGCGCCCGCGTCACCGCGATACTTACGATCACCTGATGCGTCAGGTGACTGCGTCAGGTGATCCATCGCCAGGTCCTGCATCCATCGGAGGTTTCCCGGCCGTCTGCACACAGCCAGAGCGGCGATACCGTGAGAGGAGATGGGAGCGGGCATGTCACCGGGAGGCTGCAGACAGGGGAGTATAACTTTTTTTTTTTTCTACTGTTAACTTTTGTTTTCGCAGCCGCTTCCACCTCCCGCCGAGACATGGCGCCGCACGGCAGCATACATGCCCAGGACGGGAGGTGGAGTCAGCGGTGACGGTACCGGGAGGATTCACGCTTCTGTGTTTACTGACAGAAGGAATCCTCTTCCTGTACACGTCACTTTACTACCCACCTCCTGCGTTTATAGCTGCGTTTTTGGTCTTAGAAACGCACCAAAACGCAGCTATTTGCGTTTCTCATTGCGTCTTTCAACATCCCATTGAACTCAATGGATGAAAAGCGCAGTGAAAAATGCGGGAATAATTGACATGCTGCGTTTTTGTGGCACCACAAAAACGCAGCTGAAAAAAAACAGATGTGTGCGGACAGCAAAAATGAAAACTCATAGACTTTGCTGGGGAAGCAAAGTCCTGCAGTTTTGAGGCCAAAAACGCACCCGAAAAACGCGCAAAAACGCCGTGAAAAACGCACTGTGCGCACATAGCCTTAAGGGTGCTTTACACACTGCGACATCGCTAGCGATCTCGTTAGCGATATATCACGCCAGATCGCACATGCGAACTGCCGAGATCGCACATAGGTTATATTTTGAAGCGAGATCACACATGCAATCTCGGCGTGTTACATCGCTAACGAGATTGCTAGCGATCTCGCAGCATGTAAAGCACCCTTTACAAGCAATACACGTTGACATGCTTTGACCTTATTGTCTTAATTGTAACTTCACCCCTGGGCAATTTTCTGGGGGTTTTTTTGCTCCCCTTCTTCCGAGAGCTGTAACTTTTTTACTTTTCTATCAATATAGCCATATGAGGGCTTTTTTTTGTGGGACGAGTAGCACTTTTAAATGAAACCATGAGTTTTACCATATAGTGTACTGGAATAATTGCAAAAAAAGTCCAATTGCACGATTGTTTTTGGGGTATTTTATTCACAGTGTTCACTACATGGTAAAACTGATGTGTCTGTGTGATGCCTCCCTCAGGTCGGTATGAATTGGTAAAGGTTAAAAATAATTCAGAAGTTTGTCCAAAAAAAATTAGCACTTTATGCGCCATTTCCTGCAACCCCTAGTGTTCTCTTTTTTCGGGATCTGAGTCTCAGTGACGGCTTATTTTTTGCGCCTCGAGCTGACGTTTTTAATGGTACCATTTTTGCACAGATGATACACTTTGATCGCCTGTTATTGCATTTTGCGCAAATTTTTTCTAACCCTTTAATTTTCAATGGAGCAAATGGGGGGTGGAACTTTTAGTTTTTTTTATTATTTTTATTTGTAAAAAAAAAAAAAAAAAAAACACAAAAAAACCAAACTTATTTTCTTTTACTTTTATTTTACTAGTCCACCTAGGGGACTATAAGGATCAGAAGTCTGATTGCCCATTCATTTCTGATCAGAGCACTACAGCTGTTTGGCCCATTGTTACCATGAAAGTCATTGGCTCCCTGTGATTGCGTCATGGGGCCTCAGATGACTGTGAGGAAAGGCGATTTCCCCACTGTGGCCATTTAAATTGTGCTGTCACATTTTGACAGCGCGATCTTAGAGGTTATCAGGTGCAGGTGGATCGGATGTCTGCTGTCCAAATCAGCAGACATGTGCAGGGATCACCGTCGGCTCACCGCAGCAGCCTTGGGTGACTACCCCTTCATGATTTAGGACGTACCGTTATGTTCTAGGTCATGAAGGGGTTAAGATAGTAAGATCGAAACGCATCAACATGTACTGCTGTCCTGCGATGGCAACCTATTTTTAAATGAATATAGAATAAACTTTGGAATATTTTAAACACAGGAATCGGATAATTTCTTTTTTTTTTGGACTATATATTGCCCAATTGGACAGGTAGTGTGTCTGGGATCTCTAAAGTACAGTAAATGGAGTGGACACATCACAGTGGGGAGTTTGTATGTACCTATGTTGAATCCACTTGAAATTTGCTCGTCTGATTTTTCTGATCTGAAAAACTGTTGTCAAATCTTTTGAAATGAGGCAAAAGCTTTGCGTATCATTCTGTGGGATAACTGATGTTTGGGTACCATTCTCTTTATCAATATGCAATTTCTCGATATGTCTTTAGATACTATGTACATGACTGAGATTTAAAAAATTATTTCTTTTTGGAAATTTATTTAAAGGGAGAATTTTTTTCATTTCTGGTAGTTCTGGTTGCCCTCTAGGAGACCTATTGATGAGCCCTGGCTTTTATTGTATACTGTACCTGATCCCACTTAGTGTGCTCCTGTGGTTGTGAGTCGAGTCGTCTTTACCACCAAAATGGATTTGAGTTTTTTCTTATTAAATCCACTATGCAACGAGTATTTCCATTTCTATTTTTCCATTCCTTGAATAGGTTTTTCCGTGGATTGAATTAGTCTCTGTGTTTTCACGCTCCCCTTGACGATATGCACCTTACAACAATGTGAGCTGTAGGTTGGTCCCCTTTTAGCTCTACATTCCCTTATCATGCTGGTATATCTTTTGATCAAATGCGATCTAGATGGGTTGTAGGTTTGCACAAGTATTTGCCTTCCCTCCATTACTCTGTGTCTTCTCCGTCTGACTTTACGCTAATTGCGTAGGTCCCGAATGAACATGCCCTGTCTGTCTCTCTATGAAGGCTCCTCTACGCTGTACTCGTAACGCATGCGCTGTAGCGATTTTCTTACACTCTATGCGCATGCGCACTGCACGAACGAAACTTTGATCTTCATTGACTGATCTGAATCATGTGATTCAGTCAAGATGGCGGCCGCCATCGCTGCTACCTCGCGCCATGCTGTACCTCTCACACTGGTAAGCAATTAGATCATTATTCTCACATTTAAATATAGCGACCACCTGCCACACATTGCCCCTTTGCCCTGAGGAAGCCACCTTCTAAGGTGGCGATACGCGTGGGTTAGGGTATTTACGCCGGAACCCTCCCACCTCTGTGATAACTACCCGGCTGGGTCTGTGGTATCTGCGTTCTCCTCTTTTTTTGGTCTCTTGGATGCATTGTTCTTTTTATTAGACCATTGAGATTAGCACTGAGATGTGCACACTTGATTACCACTGTCACTATAATATGATGGCTTTCCTAGTTAGTCCACTTTGTACATTCTTTTAAGGATCTTATACTGTTCTAGGAGCCTATATATGTCAGTATATTAAGCCTGTGCTATTGTACTATAATTTGTTGCCTCAGGGACACAGGTGCACCTGTTGTCTCTGAGTACTATATTTGATCTGACATACTATTTCTATCAGTGACAGTTTCTCTAGGAGATAGTAATTATATTTACGCATTTACTATTGTGAAATATTTTGTGATCTGTTGATGTTGTCACAGAGGGGTTTATAAACTTATTATTGCTATCTATCATCTTTAACCGAGGGCTCCGACTCTGTATCTTATGCCTTTTAGGCTTTTTAAATGATTTTATTATTGGTGTGTCCTTTCACCGAGTGTGTTTTATTAGTTGTTGCTGTGCTGTACCAATAAAGTTACAATTTTTTGCCAACTGTCTGTATTTGGTGATCCCTGTACCGGTATACTCCTTTTTTTGTTTCTCATCGAGGCAAAAGCTTTGCATAACTATGTGTTTTGACGCCAGTCAGTCACCAGCTCCCGTAGATTGCCTGTGAAGATCCTTTGCTGGAAAGTAAAAGCCAAGCTTGGCTTGAGATTCAGACAAAGCAATGTTATACAGTCGTTTGATATAAAATGTTTCCAATTTATTACTACAGCTTAAAGGGTTCTAGGTACATTAAAAATATGGCATCAAGGCAAAAACCAACACATTTCGGACACAGTTGTGTTTAGTTATGGAATGAATAAAGTGTTAGAAATTATTTATCAAGAGTAACCAGCTAAAACAAAACACACCCAATAGATTTTTTTCTGCTGAGTGTGAGCTGTTGACTTATCATCTACGTTAATAAATGTACTCAGCTAATGCTTTCTCATGCTGTAGCCAATAGTTTCATACAATCCAATCTGGCATGGCAGGATGCATGGTTACTAGAGATGAGCAGACTTGCAGATAACCAGGACCGGCAGGTACATTTTTTAAAATATCTGGATCAGGTCCGGAATCTGGTACCCATATAAGTCTATGGGAACCAGAATCCATCGCAGCGATTAAAGATGTTGGTGAAACAGATGGGGGGGATAGGATCACACGTGGTGTACTCACCAAGGCTCCATGTCACGGCGATACGCTGCTTCCAGGTCACCTATTCACTTCCGGCGCTGCGTGCGTCTAGAACTCTAGATCGTGCACTAAAAATAAAGGTAGATGCTAGAATGTAGGGGCTCCTTCCTCCTTCCAGGTATGACGCAATTTGTCACGTTATAGAGGGCATGTTGAAAGTTGAAAATGTAGCCCGATGTTTTCCAGATGGAATAAACATTATTTTTCTAAGTCTATGTGGGTATGGAGTTGCTTGTAATAGAAGCGGAGGTCTGGGAATAAGACCCCTAGATGGCAGGGGGGGGGGGTGAGCAGATCTCTGCGCCTGCGATTTTCTCCTGGTTCATGCTTCATGAACCAGGAGGATCAGGATGAGCAGATCTCTGCACCTGCTCACACTGGAGTGCTTTGCGTGTCATGCACCAGGAGACTCAGGATGAACAGATCTCTGCACTCGCTCACATAGAGGGGTGCTGCACATCTATTCATGAATCGGGAGGCTCAGGATGAGCCTCCTAGTTCATGAGACGTGCAGCACTCCTCTGTGAGCGGATGCAGAGATCTGCTCATCCTGAACCTCCTGGTTCATGAATAGATATGCAGCCCTTTAACAGTGAAAGTGCTGGCAGGGGGGTGCGGGTTACACTTCCCGACCCCTAGCCAGCACTGTCATGTTAAAGGGCTGGCGGGGTATGGGGCACGGCCCCGTACTTTAAGCCAGAGTGCTTTAGGCTTCAGCCCGTGTGTGACCTCTGGTGAACTGAGTGATGTCACTGCTGTCAGCCGGGACCTTCTTGTCAGTGTTTCCTGGAGCCTGGAGAGATAGGACATGTTTTCGGTCTCCTCAGGCTCGGATGTAGCAGAGCCAGGACTGTTGTGGGACCTCGTGTGGATTACATTGGACATGCAGGGGTATTTTTTGGGGTTAAGAAAGTGGTGAAAGAGGGTGTTTTTTGTATTTTATTTCAAATAAAGTATTTTGCTCGGTGTTTGTGTATTTCTTTTTACTTATAGAATTAGTGATGGGGGGGTCTCATAGACACTTAGGCTTAGGCTTGATAACAGTTGCGCAGTTATTAACCCCTCATTACCCCGATTGCGAACACATAAGGACAATCGGGAAGAGCCGGGTAATGTGCCGAGCTTGTCGCATCTAACACATGCAACAATCACGGGCAGCTGCAGAATGCTATTTTTAGGCTGGGGTGCCTAATAACCATAGGCCTCCCCAGTCTGAGCATACCAGTCCCCAGCTGTCGGGCTTTATCATAGCAGGGTATTAAAATTGGGGGAGGGGGAAGGGGGGGTGACCGCAAGCCCTTTTTTTTAAATTATTAATTTAAATAGTTTAAAAATAAAAAGCCGCATGCGGTTCTTCTTATTTTGATACCCAGCATGGATAAGCGCAGAGCTGGGGGTTGCAGCCTGTAGCCATATGCTTTATCTGTGCTGGGTATCATAATATGGGGCGACCCTACGCCAATTGTGTTATTTATTTTTTTTTACCATGATACTGTCCCGCAGACAGAGCCTGTGAGTGGTTGCAGGAAGACGCTGTCACACAGGCTGGGGGCGCATCTGACTACAACCAATCACAGACACCAGGACAACTGGTGGGCAGGGAAAGCAATGCATATGTAATGAAGGTAATGAGTGGCCTAGGAAGTGAACGAGAGGCTGCAGGAGCAGCGTACAGGTGGCCGGAGCCTCGGTAAGTAATTAATTGGGCAAGTCTCGTTTTAGTTGGTTTTTCATTTTAAATTGTCCATTACACGATTAATATGTCTAAAAATAGCTCTATGTCAAAAACAAGTTGGGTTTTGCCTTGATGTAATATTTTTAATGTACCTGGAACCTCTTAAGCTGTACTAATAATTACATGAAGTTTATAGCCAAATGGTTGGATACCTTTGTTTGCTGTTGGTGCAAGTACTGTAATTTAGCCTGCAAATAAGGGGGAGTTAGCTCAGATATGTCTCAGGGGCATGTACTTTTTCCCCTAAATGAAATTGACCAATCATAAGCAGGAGACATCATACAGGGAAAAAAAAATAATAGAAGACGTCCACCAGAAAATGTCAGATCTGTCTTTCTCTGAGACATGAAATGACACAAAGCTTTGCTCTCCTCACTGAGCTCACTGCCAGAATCTACTGTAGTTACAAGGAGGGGGTAGTAGAGCAGAACTGTGTGTCATTAAAAACACCTTTTGCATCTTATAGCATTGCCATCTCTGCTCTACTTCTCCTCTCCCACATTGAGTGCTGTGAGAGTCGCTGTAAAGCGGGCTTTACACACAGCGACATCGCTAGCGATGTCGCTGGTGAAAGCACCCGCCATCGTCGGTTGTGCGTCACGGGCAAATCGCTGCCCGTGGCGCACAACATCGCTCGGACCCGTCACACCTACTTACCTGCCTAGCGACGTCACTGTGGTCAGCGAACAACCTTCTTTCTAAGGGGGCGGTTTGTTCGGCGTCACAGCGACGTCACTAAGCGGCCGCCCAATAGAAGCGGAGGGGCGGAGATGAGCGGGCCGAAGATCCTGCCCACCTACTTCCTTCCTCATTGCCGGCGGCCGCAGAGACGGTGATGTTCCTGGTTACTGCGGTGTCATACATAGCGATGTGTGCTGCCGCAGGAACGACGAACAACCTGCGTCCTGCAACAGCAACGATAATCGGGATTAGAACGACAAGTCAACGATCAACGATTAGGTGAGTAATTTTGATCGTTTAACGGTTGTTCGTGCGTTTCACACGCAACAACGTCGCTAACTAGGCCGGATGTGCGTCACGAATTCTGTGACCCCCAACAACATCTCGTTAGCGATGTCGTTGCGTGTAAAGCCCACTTAAGACCCTTTATTTAATATGACCCGTAAGACACAGGCCAAAATCAAGGTATGAGACCAAAACATGGGCCATCCTTTCTATTTTCACATGCTGACTTATCATTAAAACTTTAATTTCATATTTAAGCAAATTCCTTGGTATTCTGCACTTTTGCATCACTGTTTTCTAGCTATGAGTGTCGTCCAGAAATTCGATTGACTTCATAAAGACGGGCATACAAAACAACCGATATGGTCCTGCATGGCACTATCTTTGTCCTATATGGAAATATTTATGTAGCCCTCTATGCCCAATTTATTTTGGTTATTTTTAATTATAAAATTTCTTTGTAATTTCACATAAGTGCCTAAAAGTGAGGTAGGTACATTTTACATTGACTTTTAGTTAGATCGCGGGTTGTAGGTATGTAGGGCTAACACTTACCCCCATCTCCTTTATCTGAATGAACGTCTGCTGTCTGGCTGCCTTCTGCAATATACACAGGAAAGCTGGAACATTCAAGGAATAGCTGGCATGCAGCGATGAAGGCTGGACGGTATTCTTTTGGGGAAATTGGTTTATGTATTTTCTGTTCGCTTGTATTATCTGTGCCCTCCCATTTAGTGTTAACTATTTCACCTCCTGATGACTGTTCTAATGTGAGTGTTTTAGGTGCTACACTCTTCGGAAGAATGTACAGAGTAATAAGTCTGGTGAGGAACTGCTGGAAATACTCCAAGCAGCACTGCATCGCTGTTTTTTGTGCTGCCTTTATACTCCGTGTAGTTGTTCCCTTTGGACTCTTACAAGGGTATACAATCGTCTCTTCAGACCCTATAGTGGACGCGGTTTCAGTTTCTGATGAGGTGCTAACCAAGGGCAGACCAGCTGCACTCTGCCCATCACTCAGCGGCCGGTCAATATCATCCGCTTTGTCTTCCTGGTACTGTACAAATTCTGTAAATCCACTTTCTGAAGATCGGCTGCTTGGTGGATTTTCTCCATCTTCAAACACATCGCCTGGAATTTCAGCAGAATTTGGAGACAACTAGGAAATAAAATGAATGATCTTGTGAAACTATATATAAATAGCATTAAAGTGAATCTTATATATAAAAGAGCTGTTATGGGCTGGATATATTAACTGCCTTCCAATAGTATTCGGCCCCCTTGAATTTTTCAACCTTCTCCCACATTTCAGGCTTCAAACATAAAGATAAAAATTTTAAATAAATGGTGAAGAATCAACAACAAGTGGGACACAATTGTGAAGGTGAATTAAATTTATTGCTTATTTTAAACTTGTAAAAAAATAAAAAACTTAAAATTGGGCGTGCAATATTATTTGTCCCCTTTACTTTCAGTGCAGCAAATTCACTCCAGAGGTTCATTGAGGATCTTTGAATGATCCAATGTTGTCCTAAATGACTGATGATGATAAATATAATTCAACTGTGTGTAATCTAGTCTCCGTATAAATGCACCTGCTCTATGATAGTCTCAGTGCTCTGTTTAAAGCACAGATAGCATCATGAAGACCAAGGAACACAACAGGCAGGTCCATGATACTGTTGTGGAGACGTTTAAAGCCGGATTTGGTTACAAAAACATTTCCACAACTTTAAACATCACAAGAAACACTGTGCAAGCGATCATATTGAAATGGAAGGAGTATCATACCACTGCAAATCTTCAAAGACCCGGCTGTCCATCCAAACATTCCTCTCAAACAAGGAGAAGACTGATCAGAGATGCAGCCAAGAGGCCCATGATCACTCTGGATGAACTGCAAAGATCTACAGCTGAGATGGGAGAGTTTGTCCATAGGACAACAATCAGTCATACACTGCAAAAATCTGGCCTTTATGGAAGAGTGGCAAGAAGAAAGCCACTTCTCAAAGATATCTATAAAAAGTGTTGTTTAAAGTTTGCCACAAGCCACCTGGAGACACACCAAACATGTGGAAGAAGGTGCTCTGGTCAGATGAAACCAATATCTACATTTTTGGGCACAATGCCAAACGATATGTTTGACGTAAAAACAACACAGCTCATCACCCTGAACACACCATCCCCACTGTCAAACATGGTGGTGGCAGCATCATGGTTTGGGCCTGGTTTTCTTCAGCCGGGACAGGGAAGATGGTTAAAATTAATGGGAAGATAGATAGAGCCAAATACAGGACCATTCTTAAAGAAAACCTGTTGGAATCTGCAAAAGACCTGAGACTGGGACAGAGATTTGTCTTCCAACAAGACAATGATCTCAAACATAAAGCAAAATCTACAATGGAATGGTTCCCAAATAAATGTATCTTGGTGCTAGAATGGCCAAGTCAAAGTCCAGACCTGAATCCAATCGAGAATCTGTGGAAAGAGCTGAAAACTGCTGTTCACAAACGCTCTCCATCCAACCTCACTCAGCTCGAGCTGTTTGCAAAGGAAGAATGGGCAAGAATTTTAGTCTCTCGATGTGCAAAACTGATAGAGACATACCCCAAGCGACTTGCAGCTGTAATCGCAGCAAAAGGTGCCGCTACAATGTATTAACTTAAAGGGGACGAATAATATTGCACGCCCCAATTTTCAGTTTATTTTTTACAAGAGTTTAAAATAAGCTAAACATTTCATTCAACTTCACAATTGTGTCCCACTTGTTGTTGATTCTTCACCATAATATTAAAATTTGTATCTTTATGTTTGAAGCCTGAAATGTGGGAAGTGGTTGAAAAATTCAAGAGGGCTGAATACTTTCGCAAAGCATTGTATATGCATGAGATTCTGCCACCAGAGATTATTTTAAATGTAAGTGGCTGCTATCAGTGTGAGACATATAGAGCAAGAGAGAAGACTGTCAGTCATTACATGTCCCACACTGGTAACTCCCCCTTTCATGTAAATAAGCACTGGAGCCAGATTCTCAGGGAGATCCATGTCCGGACCATAGATCTTAACAGAGATTATTTACATATTAAGAAAATGTGGATTTCTCTGGAAAAACAAATTGGGTTGCAGATATCAAGGTATTTTATTCAGCTTGCTATGATCTGAATGCCCATATAGAAGCTTAAGGGGGCTTCACACGCAACGACATCGCTAACGAGATGTCGTTGGGGTCACGAAATTCGTGACGCACATCCAGCCTCTTTAGCGATGCCATTGCGTGTGAAACGCAGGAACGATCGTTAACTATCAAAATTACTCACCATATCGTTGATCGTTGACACGTCGTTCTAATCACAAATATTGTTGCTTTTGCAGGACGCAGGTTATTTGTCGTTCCTGCTGCAGCATACATCGCTACGGTTGACACCGCAGGAACGAGGAACAACATCGTACCTGCGGCAGCCAGCAATAAGGAAGGAAGGATGTGGGCGGAATGTTCCGGCCACTCATCTCCGCTTCTATTGGGCGGCCGCTTAGTGACGCCGAACGAACCTCCCCCTTAGAAAGGAGGCGGTTCGCCGGCCACAGTGAGTGACGTCGCTAGGCAGGTAAGTAGTGTGACAGGGACTAACGATGTTGTGCGCCATGGGCAGTGATTTGCCCGTGACGCACAACCGACGGGGGCGGGTGCTTTCACCAGCGACATCGCTAGCGATGTCATTGTGTGTAAAGTGGCCTTTAGGAGAGAGGATCATACTGACAGATTCCCATAAGAGGGGTTGCATTCCACTATCATCCTTAATATTGAAAAAGATTTAAGAAAAAAACAAATAAAAAAGAAAAGAAAAAAAAAAAAAACTTCTACAGTTCCCTTGGTCATCCTTATACCAATTCTGTTTTCTCCCTTAGGACCTACCATTAACAAGTCCCAAGTGGTCATGTGGCAAGTGGCGGAGGGATAGGTAATGCAAGTGCCAATGTGAAGGGAGTTTAAAGGAGTTCATTTTTTAACCTATTCCTGGCCTTTTGAATCTAGCAAAATGGAGAATCTGAATTTTTCAGACAATGTGTTACAAATCAGATTGTTTACAAATAGATTTGCTTATTTCTATATCCAAACATTATCTCTAGACATGTATATAGGAACATGACACAGGCAAAATTTGACACAAGAACGCTAATGCAACCCAAGATTTCAAATTGTGACTCCAAGGAGTGATCTTTGTAGGGACCAATTTTTGCGCTTATTTTATTCCTGCTGCTACTCAGTGTATGCAGTTTTTTTGCTTTACAAAAATCCAACAGTTACAGAGATATGATTTTTTTAATCAGTGCTAATTTTTCTGGTAAATACCAAGGGGGTGTCGCTCAAAGGATATAATACAAAGCAGCATAAACACACGCCCCAGAGAATACAAGTCCTGTTGCTTTCTGAATCCCAGGAGTGTGCAATCTACACACTGTTAGGACTCTCATCCACTTGCTGGTTTCAACAGTCATCACCTGAACATTGAGAGAAGTGGCTAAGACTCAAATCAGCCCATGACCTCAACTATACAAATCGCATATTGGTGGTCACGTGACAACCAATGGAAGCGGCAACAGGGCAGAATCCTACCGATATATATATTACACACTGCCAAGATTTAGCAAGCTGCAGGGCTTACAGAAAATTTCCTCATAGGTGGACAACTTCTTTAAAGAACCTATACGGCTGAATTCACATGTCCGTATTTCGCAGTCTATATATGGAATAACCTTGAGTTGCCTAGCAAGACATATATGAGGCTATTAGATTGAGTCAAGAGGCCAGCGGTCAGTCAGGACATTGTAGCCTCTACACGGACCGTTAGTACGGACATATGAAGTTAGCCTGAAAGTGAAAAGGAAAACAGGCTTGTAGAAAATGTAATGAAATAAAAAAAATACTGGAATGAAGTCATTAATAAGGGGTACTTAACACGCTGAGACATCGATAGCGATTGCTAGCGATATCGCGTGCGATAGCACCCGCCCCCGTCGTTCTTCCGATATGTGGTGATCTCTGCCATAGTGAACAATATCGCTACAGCAGCGTCACACGTACATACCTGTGCAGCGACGTCGCTATGGCCGCCGACCATCCCTCCTTCAAGGGGGAGGTGCGTTCAGCGTCACCGCGACGTCACTAAGCAGCCGGCCAATAGAAGCCACCCTTCTGCCCACCTTCTTCCTTCCGCATTGCTTGTGGAGACAGGTAAGGAGATGTTTGTCGTTCCTGCGGTGTCACACATAGCGATGTGTGCTGCCGCAGGAACGACTAACAACATTGTACCTGCAGCAGCAACGATATTAAGGGAATGAACGACGTGTCAAAGACTAACGACTTTTCATGTTTTTGCGCTCGTTGATCGTCACTCATTGGTATCACACGCTGCGATGTCGCCAACGGCGCCGGATGTACGTCACTAACAAAGTGACCCCGCCGATGTATCGGTAGCGATGTCGCAGCGTGTAAAGCACCCCTTACGCTGAGACTCACAGAACATTTGTTTCCATTATAATAACTTGAATGATTTAATTACGCAACTCTATAAAGTGGTATACCACCTTTGGGGACACTTTTTTTTTCTACTTAAGTGCAATTTATTAATGCTAAAAATTATTTTTGTATTGAGTTTTATTAAAACTTTTGCATCATTTGCCTTCTACATGTATTTAAGTTGAAAAAAGAAGAAAAATGTCCCCAGGTCTCCATGGGAAAAGGTTTCCATCTAGAAGTCATTAAACTCATACAGATTAATGAGCTACATATAAAAGCAGCATTAGATATAATGTAGTGCCTACCTTCCTATCCTCCTTGTCTTTACCAGAGCCATTTGGTACACTGGGTAGCTGGAAGCCGGTGCCTGCGGACAAAAGTGGAGGCTGGACTTTGCTGAGAATCTTCGAGCAAAGTCTTAGGGAATCAGTCAATTCCTTGAGGTCTAAAGCTTGGAGGTGGCTGGTCAGGGCAGAGATCATTCGGAGGAGCAGCTGAGGCAGATGTTCAGTCTGTATTTCAATATAGGTCTCCTATGATGAAAAGGAAAAAGATGGGGCAATTAGTTATAGTAAATGAGGGTCTAAAGAGTGCATTGGGGCAACTAGTCTACTTACTGAGGAACAGAGCAGGGTTTTTAGGGCCATTTATTCAAATCAACAATCCAAAAATCAACATCAACCCTTTAAAGTGCCTGGTCACATGACTTCCTACATAAAGCGCCATTCACATACAGTTATTTCAAGGGAGAGTTATGAGGCCACCATATACATTAGATGGTTGGCTGGTCCCGCTGACTTTTAGCTAATGTATAGGGGGATCCTTAGCCTGATCATAATTCTGACATTTTTCAGGACACTGGTTTTTGAAGGGGCATACATTGCCCAATGCTGACCAGATCAGTGTGATCATTGCACATATTATCTGGTACATTCCTGCACATTATCTGAACAGATTGTAGGACGCACCAAGATGAATTTAAAGCAAGGTGTTCCATATTATTTTTTTTTAAAGAACATAATGGCAGAACCCCAATGCCCAATGTAAACTAATCAGATTGTCTCGTGGGGCACTTAGCCCCATAAAAATCTTTCCTGTTTAGTTTTCTCAACTATGACTATCCAAAAAAAATATATGTGTCTACATTATTTTGGAAATGAGGGTGCTGGGTGCACACTTGGTACTTGCCAAGCTCAGGGCATCGTTCCACCCAATCCCCCTTTCTTTAATGACTGCACTGACCATGCAATGGCAGAGCGCACACACTGACCCTGCAGGAGCGGAGCGCACACTCACCCTGCAGGAG